>NC_046351.1:4696798-4876366 GCF_000738735.6 Corvus cornix cornix | reverse complement strand
CTATTGGGTGCCTATTGGAGTTTACTGATGCCATGCTGGGATCTACTGGAGCCACACTGGGATCTACTAGAATTTATTGGGGGTCTACTGGCATACTGGGTGGGATCTACTGTGAGCTACTGGGTGTTGATTGGTGTCTATTGGGGCCATACTGGTATCTACTGGGTGTCTACTGGGGCCATACTGGGTGTCTACTGGGGCTCACTGGGAACTGCTGGAGCCATAGTGAGCTTTTCTGGGGGCTCCTGGATGTCTATTGGGGTTTAGTGGGGCCACACTGGGACTTACTGGGGTATACTGAGAACTCCTGCTGGGATCCTCTGGGCTCTGCTGGGGCCTACTGGGGCTATCATGGGGTCTCCCAGGATCTACTGGGTGTCTATTAGGGTCTACCGGGGTCATTCCAGGACCTGTTGGGCCCTAGTGGGATGTACTAGGGTTATACTGGGGCCTACTGGGGGTCTAAAGGGGTCTACCTGAGCCATACTGAGACCTGATGAGTCTTACTGGGATTTACCAAGGTCTGTTGAGTCCTACTGCGTCCTACAGGGACTTAGTGGGCCATACTGGTCTGTTGGGGTCTACTGGGGCCCTACTTCTTCTACTGGGCCCTGCTGGGAGTTACTGGCACCTACTGGTGTACTGGGGTCTTACTGGAGCCATACTGGGACCTGATGGATCTTAGTGGGACTCACTGGGGTCTAATGGGCTCTGCATTGTTCTCCTGGACCCTACTGATGATACCAAGCGGTCCCTACTGGTCTGTAGCGGTTCCTCTCAGTTCCCCCTCACCCAGACTGGTCCAAAGCGGCTCCTCCCAGCATCCCTCCCCCACACTGGCCTGTAGTGGTCAGTCCTGGTACCTGGTATGGCGCAGGGCACAGTGGGGCAGCGCCAGGGGCGCAGGGGGCCGCAGCCTCAGGGTCTCGCTGACAGTGGCCTGGAGGAGGGGCAGGCGCCCCATGTCCCCAGGCCCAGGGGGGCCCTGTGCCCCCGCCAGCTCCGCCCGCAGCCGCGCCTGCAGCTGCACAGGTGGAGCACAGGTGTGCCATGGCTGTCATGGGGTGTCAGGGGAGGGGGCATGTCCCAGGGGGCATACAGTGGCAACGGGATGACAGAGGGACTTCCCAGAACCCCAGACCCTCCCGAACTTACAAACCTGCCCCTGGGAGCCCAAACCATCCCCAAACCCGACCCTCTCCCTTGGGGACCCCCTTGAACCTCCAGATCCTTCCAAACCCCCAAACTTGCCCTGGGACCCAAACTCCCCCCACCCCGCTCCCCCCCCCCCCCCCAAAACCTGCTCCTCCCTCCTCCTTGGGGACACCCCTGAGCCCCCAGACACCTCTCTTGGGACCCTCTACCCTCAGACCCTGAGCCACCTCTCCATGGAAACCCCAAACCAAGGAGCCATGTGAGGACACAGACAGAGCTCTGATATGTCTGTGACACCCATGTGGCACCTCAGGACAGGGTGGTGGGACACTAGTGGCCACAGGGGATGCATAGGACATGGGTGGGGGATATGGGACCCCCTGGGGAACATAGGCAGGGACACGAGTCCCTTTCAGGAACATGCATGGGGACTTGGACATGGCTGTGACATGCATGTGACATCTCAGGGTGGTGCAGGGGGATAGTGTCAGCCATGGGGAGGAGGACATGGGGAACATGGAACCCCCAGGGACACACATGGAGCCTTGGGACCGTACAGGGGACACAGGGGGACACATGGCGCCACACACGTCATCTGGGGGCAGAGCATGGAAGCCCATGGAGAAGGGAGCATGGGGGACATAGAGAACACATATAGGACATGGCTGGGGACATGGGACCCCTGGTGACACACAGGACCCTCCAATGCTGCACGGAAGACATGGAGGGACATGTGTTTCACCTCAGGGCGGTGCAGCAAGAAGGCCACGGCCCAGCCCAGAGCAGCCGCTGTCGTCTCGGTGCCCCCAATGAACAGGTCGACCAGTGCCATGTGCAGCCGGGGAGGACTCAGGGGGCCCCCCCGTGCCCTGGGATCACACCCCAGCAATGCTGCCAAAACTGTGTCTGGGGGAGGGGAGGGGCACTCCTGGCAAAGGGATGACACGTGTTGGAGGGTTCCCCTGATCCCCGGTTGCCCCCCAAGCAACCCTTTTGTGTGGGAGTCCCTTCCAAACCCCTGAGTCCACCCAAAGCCCCGGTTCCTCCCCCAACCCTTACATCTCCCCAACCCCGCATCCCCCCCAGACCCGCGGGTCCTCCCATCTCCTTGGGTCCCCCCAAACCTCTGTTTCCTCCAAAATATATGGGTCCCCCCAAGCCCCTGGGTACTCCCCAAACTCCTGGGTCCTTCCAAACCCCTTGGTCTCCTCTGCCCCTCTCTTCCCACCAGACCACTCCTGACCCCTGGCTGCCCCCCACCTCCCCGGGACTCTCCACCTGGTGCCGCCGGATCTGGGCCTCCACGAAGGTGTCACGATGCTGGACGAGCCGCAGCAGCTTCCGCAATCCCGGGTTGGGCAGGGCCTGGGCATAGGGACTCCTTAGGGACCCCCAACCCCTAAGAAACCCTTGACCTCAGAGAGACACCTCCTTCCCCAGAGATGCCACATAAGTCTCCTGAGCCCCAGAGAAACCCTATGGCTGCTCCCCTGGGCCACATAGACCCTACAGGTGCTCTCCTTGCCCGTGTAGACCACTCCAATATCCTATAGGCACCCTCAGCTCCATAGAGACACTTCACCCCATATAACCACCCCAGCCCTATAGAGCCCCCACAACTGCCCCTCCCACACCCACAGACTTTCCCAACACCATACAGACCCTGTAACACTCCCCTTAGCCCCATATAGACACTATAACCCCTGTCCAGCCCCATAGAGACCCCATAATTCCCTTCCTAGGTTTATACAGCCCCTTCCCAGCCCCATAGAGACCACCCAAGCTCCATATGGACCCTGTAAGACCCCTGTCAGCCACCCATACCCTTCCCCAGTCCCGTACAGATCCTATAACCTCTCTCCCAACCCCATATAACCCCCCCAGCCCTATATCCCTCCCCTGGGCCCCACAGCCCCCCCCCCAAGACTCATAGCACTTCCCAGGGCCCTATTGCCTCCACCAAGGGCCCATAGCCCCCCGTAGCCCCCCACAGTTCCCTCATGGGCTCCATGCAGCAAAAAGGCCGCGGCCCCATATGCCACCCCTAGGCCCTGCAGGCTTACCCGCAGCGGGGGCAGCAGGTCAAGCGCCCGTACACTGCTGTGCCCCCAAACCTGCAGCAGCTCCCCAAGGCAGCGGGAGAAGGCCCGGAGCTCTCCCGGAGGGGGCACCTGGGGGAGGACACATCCATGTACTGTCCAGTACTCGAGTTCCCTCTAGATCCCCCCAGAACACCCCCAATGCCATTTCAGACACTTGGGTCCCCTCAAACTCCTCTGTGCCCCCAAACCCCTGCCACCCACCTGCAAATTGCTCAGTCCTCCCAAACAGCTGCATGTCCCTTCCACAAACTCCTGGGTCCCCCCCCAAACCCCCAGGGCCCCCGTAAAAACTGGGGTCCTCCCCCAAGCCCCTGTCTCCATCCTGGGGCCCCCCCAAGTCCCCACCAGGTCCCCGAAGAGGACGCGTGCAATGGTGCTGCAGGTATGGAAGGTGAACACCTCAAAGGGGTCCAGGGGGGCCTCCCCATGGGAACGCAGCTCCTGGGGGAAAGAGGAGGTTAAGGGGACCCCTGGGGGAAATAAGGTGGGGCTCTAAGGTGGCTTAGGGGGTGGCAGGGGAGAAGTGGGGAGCTCTAAGGGAATTTTGGGGACTCACAGGGATAATGCCCTTTTGGGGCGCAGAGGGGGGGGCTTGGGTGAGTCAGTTTTGGGGGACGGGGAGTGTGGTGTGGGTGCAGGGTTTGGGGGGAGCAGTTTGCAGCTGTAGGGGGCATGGTTAAGGTGCATGGGTGGGGTTTTGGTGAAGGGAGTGGGGTTTAAGGTATCAGTTTTGGGGTGCATGGGGCAGGGTCTTGCAGGTCAGTGTTGTGTGGGGATCTGTTTTGGAATGCAAGGAAGATCTGTTTTGGAGATGTCAGGGTCAGGGGATCGGTTTGGGGAGAAGTTGGTTTCAGGGTCTCACCTCACACAACTCCCGGCCCTGCAGCCAAAGGAGGGGCCCAAGACGCCCCCCAGCCCGTGCCAGTGCCCCCCGCACTGCTCCCCGCTGCCGCCGCCAGCCGGGGCAGGGGCCTCCCAGTGCCAGGTCCCGACCCCTCTGTGACACCAGCGACCCTGGCATTGGGCAGACGGGGGTCAGGGACCCCCAGAAACTCCCCCAGCTCCTATAGGGACCCACCTCCATCGCACCAGGGGTGTTCTGCGGGGCTCCTCTATCTCATAAAGCCTCCTTCAACCCCACTACTACCTCTTCCACAGGACCCCCCCTATTCCCACCAGGGACCCTGCGGGTTGAAGGGGGTGTCTGGTGGGGCAGAGACCCTCAGAGACTGCCCTAGCCCCTATAGGCAACCCACCCCTCCAGAACTGTCCCCACCCCTTCCCAGCATCCATGTCCCCAACCCCATAGGGACCCCCTCCCCGTCCAAATCCCTTAACAACCCCTCCAATCTCATAGGGACCCCCTCAAACCCTATAGGGACTCGCCATCCCACAGCCCCTCCCCCCTCCCAACCCCCATAGTGACTCCCTTCAAATCCCTCATAGGGCTTCCCTACACACACTCCATAGTGACGTCCAAACCCCACAGAGACACTCTCAGCTCCCGTAGCGACTCCCCGAACCCCTCCAATCTCCCCATCTCCCCATGGCCCACCCGATCTCCCCTGCCCCCGTACCCAGATAACTGGTGGGACGCCCCAGCCAGTCCCCCCAGTGCCGGACCAGCGCCTCGCGGATGGTCCCCACCGAGCTCGGCACCAGCACGTCTGGAGAGAAGAGGAGGGGCAGGGAGAACCCCGTAACTCGGGAGGGGGGAGGGGGGGTCCCAAACCAAGCGGGGAGTCCTAGGGTGGACTTTTGGTGGGAGCATCGGGGGATTGGGGTCGCAGGGAAGGTTTGGGGGGCTGAGAAGAGGTCTGGAGTTGGGGGGGTCCCCACGGCAGGGGGAAAGGGCAGGCAGGGTTGGGGATTCGGAGAGTTCGTAAGGACCGGGGAGAGGGAGATTTGGGGGGGGGGGGGGGTGGAGCCGGGGGTCCCAGGGCAGGTTCGGGGAGGTCCGTTTTGGGGTGCCCCCCGGACTCACCGCGCCCCCCCAGGCGCAGGCGCAGCAGGGGCCCGTGCCGCCGCGCCAGGCGCCGCAGGTGCAGCGCCCCCTGCGGGTGCAGCAGGTGCAGCGCCCCCCAGCGCGGAGCGCGCCCCTCGCTCCGCCGCAGCAGCGCCGCCAGCGGCAGCAGCAGGAACAGCAGCAGGAGCAGCGCCGCAGCCGCCATGGCCCGCGAGGGGCTGTCCGGAGAGCCCCTATATTGGGGAACGCCGAAACCGCGCCCCGTGCAGCCCCACCCCTTCAGTCCTGCCCCTCGCAGGTGGTGCACACGCACACCACCCGCCCTCCGCCACTGTGGATGTGGTCTCTAAGCCCCGCCCCATAAAGGGGGTCCCTGAAAAGCCCGCCCCTTGAGCCCTGGCTCTTATACAGGGGACTCAAAGTCCCGTCTGTCATTAAGCCCTGCCTCTCACCGGCCCCTCTGCCTTTACAAAGAGGAGCCCTGCCCTCCGCCCCTGCAGGCAGCCCCATCCTCTATAAAATGGATCCGTAGGCCCTGCCCCTACAATCCCTGCCTCCTGATGCATTGATTCCTCCCATAAAGCAAACTCCTAATCCCTAACCTCCCAAAATGACCCCACCACTATCAAAGCGGCCCCTTAGGCCCCGCCCCTCAAGCACCACCTTATAAAGGGGACATTTTAAACCCCCCCCCTCCCCACCTCGAGGCCTGGTCTGCAGTTACAGGGTTCACCCCCGAACTCTTTCCATCAACTTCCCAGGTGCGCCCACTCATTCCTTCCCCTTGGGGACGCCCTGAGCCCCCTGTGGGTGCTCCCCAACTGAAATTTCCCCAGAACCACCCACCCTGGGGGTGCCTCACCCCTCAAATCCTCCCCCCAAGGTGTTCCCCCATCCCAATTCCCCCAGCCCTCGTGGGGGTGCTCCCACCCCCCATTAAGTCCCCCCACCCAGAGCCTCCTCCATGGGTGCGCGCCTCCAATCTCCCCCACTACGGCAGCAGCATTTGAGGATCATTTATTGGGGTGCAGCAGCTCTGGGGGAGGTCCCCAATAGAGTGTGAGTCCTAGAGGGGTCCCCGTGGGAGGTGCCATTCCAGTGAGTGGGTCCTGGGATGATTATAGGTGGGGACCCACAATAATCTGAGGGGTGCTGAAGTCAGGAAGGGGATGGGACCCCCCGCCCTGGGATGTGTCGCTGGAGGAGTTGTTGGGGACTCCAGGGGTGGGCTCCCATGGTGGGGGTCCTCGGGAGGGGTATTGTGGAAGGGGGTCCCAGGTGGGGGGGTCCGTGGGGGGGGGTGTCTTAACGTATTGGGGATCCCTCAGAGTCCCCAATAAGATTAGGGGTGTGAAGGCGTCAGGAGGTGGAGCCCAGGGTGGTGGCCCCTGTGGGAAGGTGCCAGGGGTTGGGTCACGGTGTGAGGATCCCGGGGGTGTTGATCCGGAGCCCCTGCAGGTGTTGGGGAACAAGATGACGCAGTGGGCAGTGAGCACAGGTATGTGTCCTCCATCACCTGCACTCTGACGCCCCTCAGCACCCCCTGACCCCTTCACAGCATCTCCCAGGGGCAGCAACCCCCAAAACACACTCTCGAGGCACAGGGTCCGTTCAAATCCAACCACAGGCAACTCAAACACCCTGTGCCCCTAAAAGTGGGGAGTGGGCCCCAATATCCACTGACCCTTCCCCCATACCCTGACAGACCTCCCCCTGGGGGAAGGGACCAACCCCCCCCCCAGCACTCCCTCTAAGCCCCCCATCCATGAAGGCTATAGACTCCCCCCTCAGGTCCCATAAGACCCCCTCCACAAACCTCTCAGCCCTCATGGCCCCCCTCCCTTAGCCCCAACAACGTCCCCTTAGCACCCACAGAGATCCTTCTAGACCTCCCTAATCCCCCAGAGACACCCCCAGAACCCGCAGGATCTGCAGAGCCCCTCTGGGATATTCCAACTGCTCCCCAGTACTCACAGCTCCCCTCCAAGTGCCCACAGAACCCTCCCAGGCCCCCTCCCTCAACTCCCATAGGAGGATCCCCCTTGGACCACCCTTGGGCCCCCAGCCCTCACCTCCTGCAGCACCAGCAGGGCCGTGCCAGTGGTAAGGGGCCCTCCGGGTGAAGAGCAGGCAGAGTTCCTGCACCTGGGACAGGGGAAGGGATAGGGGAACAGGGGGACATGGGGATGTTGGGGGATATAGGAGGACATGGGGGATGTGGTGACATAGTGGGACATGGTAAGCCATGGGAGGCCATGGGGACGTGGGGGGGATATGGGGGACATGGAGACATCAGGGGTCATGGAGGGCACAGGAGTGGGGATGACATGGAGCGGGGCTGTGGAAGACATCAGGATATGGGGAGACATGGGGACATCCTGGTCTGGGGCCATCACCCTGGGGATACCTTGCGGACATGCTAGAGACATGGGAACACCCTGGTTGTCACCCTGAGGACACTTTGGGGACACCCCAGGGACAGGGACACACTGGACGGGGACACCCTCGAGGATGGGGGTGTGGGGACACCGTGATGGGGACATCTTGCACCTTGGGAACACTCCAGGTAGGGGGACAAGGGGGTAGTGACACTCTGGGGACATCTTAGGGATATCCTGGGCATGGAGATATGGAGGGCATCCCCCTGGGGACACCCTCTGTGGGGACAGGAGACACAATGACACCGTGGGGGCATGGAGAGAACCCTCTAGGGACACCCTAATGGGACAGGGAGACAGTGCCGCCACAGCAGAAGGGGTACAGGGGACATCCAGTCTGGGAGGCCCCCGGAGGATGGGTGGACACAAGGACATCAGGAGGCACACAAGGACACTGAGGGAGGACAAGGCCACCACGTGGTGGGGGGAGGGCAAGGACATGGTGGTGCTGGAACAGTGTGGAGGGGGGGCCCTTTACGTAGGGGTGGTCCCAGGGCATCCCAGGGAGTGTTTAGGAGGTCCCAGGGTGGATTTGTGTGGTCCCAAGGGCTTCTCAGCAGGTGTTTGTGTGTCTCAGGGTGGATTTGGGGGATCCAGGGGGGGTGAGGGACCCCAGGGGGTCCTGGGGGGGGGGCATTTGGGGAGGATCCTGGAGTGGATTTGGGGGCATCTAATGGGGGTTGGAGGGGTCCCAGGGACATTCCCAGGCACTCTGGGGTGTACTAGGGTGGATGTAGGGAGTCTGGAGGGGGCTGGAGGGTTCCAGAGGCTGTTTGTGGGGATTCTGAGGGTGGAGTTTGATTTTCCAGGGTGGTCTGGGGAGGAGGGAGGGGAAGGCAGTCTGGAGGGATCTGGAGGGTCTCAGGAGGTGTTTGGGGGAGTTCGGGGGGGGGGGGGGTTGGGGGATGGTCCAGGTTAGATTTGGGGGCTGCCAAAGGGGTCTCAGGGAGTAGAGGGTGTCGGGGGGGGCGGGGGCAGGTCTTGTGGTGAATTTGAGGGGTCAGGATGTCTTTGAGTGGATTTGGAGTGTCCATGGGGTTGTTTGTGAGGATCCTGGGGCTGATTTGGAGGGTGCAGGGTAGATTTGGGGGGTCTAGAGGGGTGCAGTGTCCTGGGGATGTTAGGGGATGAGGGGGATTTTGTGTTCCTAGGATTGATTTGGGGGGACCCTGGGTAGATTTGGGGGACCTGGGAGGGTGACAGGGGTTGGAGGGGGGTCCTGATGGATGCTGGGGGTCCTGAGATGGATTTGAGGGGCTCCTGAGGGGCCGTTGGAGGGTAGCAAGGTGTTGCTGGGGGACTGGGGAGATTCAAGGGCATCCTGGGAAACATTGGGAGTCCTGGGGTGGATTTGGAAGGGTCCCAGGGGCTGTTTGGGAGGGTTCCCAGAATGGATTTGGGGAGGCGCTTAGAAAATCTGTGGAGTCCCGGGGGACTTTGGGAGTCCCTGGGGGATATTGAGGAGTTCCAGGGTGGGGGAAGTGGGGAAGGCCGGTGGCACAACCCACCAGTCAGGGGTGCAATGCTCGTTGTAAATTCTCATCAGGCTGAACAAAGACGCCAGACACGTGTCGAGGGGGCAGCCTCATGATGCACAGTTACCCCACAGGTCCAGACAAAGCTCAATGCACATGACCCACGTGGAGGAACTTTATACAGAGCAATCGGTTATCTTTCCCAGTTCAGTGGCAGCGATGGTCTGGAGAGACAGAGGGGCATTGATGGTGGATGAAGTGGCTCACCTGTTCCAGGAGTACAAAGACAATCTGTCTTCCTCCCTTGTACTGGCTGTGGAGAAACTGTCCTGGGAGTTCCAGCAATTCAGCATCCCATCCTTCCAGAGGAATGTCCTGCCCCCACCCATATGGAGCAGGCTCTCAGCTATCAACAGGCATCCTTTCTTCCTCAAGGGGGGATGGAGAAGGTGCAAACCATGGGGTACCGTTCTGACACCAGCAGCCATCACTTGCGCCTGAACAGCTGGGCTGCTTGTCCCAGCACCTCTAAGAGCTGGACCACGTCATTACCTGGGCCTGGAAAGCCAGTCCATCCCACAGAGTACCAGGGAACTGGCCCCTCCCAGCCTCGTTAGGCGCCTAACACATCTGCCTCCACCTGATCCCCCACGGCTGCCCAGCGCAACCAGATGTGCACCACAGGACCAGCCCAGAGCCCTTCAGCCCCCAGAGGAACAGAACCCACTCCTGGACAGCTTCAGGGAGAAATTAGTGGTTTCAGAATAAAGGCAGAATGATAAACACAGAGCAGGAGCACAGTTGTCAGGGTTGTAATGGCAGCAAACCCAGGAACTCACCAGTTCTTGAGTGAGGTGGGGGATGCATATACTGCGAGTGATGGTAGCAGTGTGTGTGGGCATGAAATATTGTTCCTGGGCATGCTGATATGAGGATGAGACTGGGGGCCAGGCAGGCTGAGGAGGGTCCCAAGCCTGAGGAGGAGGCAGTGCTCTGTATTTACCTCTGCTTAAACTGAAGCCCATACTATGACCTTGGCCAAACAACTTCAGTTTCTGGGCATGTTTTGCATCACTTTGTCCCAGTCTCAGGTTTTCGTGTATTTAATGCTGCTGCTCAATATTCTTTCCCTTCAGAGCTGCAGCTACAGTCTCCATTCAAAGGAGAGCTGTTCCTCTCATGAAGAAAATGCAAGAGTAGAAGAACTGGGCCTGGATGTGGATCCAATGGCCATGACTTGCTGCTATGGGCCAGAGGTCCAAGAGTCTTGCTGCTGGGGAGGCAAAGCTCCATGACATTCATATGCCCCTTCCCAGGGAGCACTGGCATGACTGCGCCAGAGGTCTGTGCCAGGTGTGGAGAAGTGTAGTGCTCAACAGGTGGGTGTCCTCCCCTGTGGGGGCTGCCAGTGTGAGGGAGATGCCAGTGGGGAGCAGGAGCTGTGGGGAGCTTTCCCTGCGCTCCAGGCCAGCCTGGGTGGAAAGTTCTCAAGGGGTGCCCAGGCCCCGAGGGTGGCCAAGGGCCCAGAGCACCGCGAGGCTGAGGCATGAGCTGGGAGGGGCACTGGGCACGGGGCCGTGGAGGGATGGCCCCCCAGACCCCACGGGGAGCAGGGCAGGTTTGCCCGGTGCATCACAGAAAAGCTTCCCCCCGTGCTGCCTCGGTGCCTCGAAGAAAAATTTCCACCACCTTGTCTTGCTGCGTCACCGAAAGGCCCCCCCCCCTTGCACCTCCTCTACTCTGCAGTCCGGGGCCAGGATGCCCCTCCGCTGCCACCCGGCCCTGGTGGCTCCCAGACAGCGGGGGACGGGGCAGAAGCTGCTGCCGGCTTCATCTTCTCCTCAGACCCTGCGTGACACACCACCAGCACTGGGGTCACCTCACTGACACCAGGGGCTCGGCCAAGGCAGAGCCCACAGCTGGGCTGCAGTGGGGCAGCTCCAGGTGCAGCAGATGGGAGTTCAGAGCCCTCCAGGTACTGCGGGTGCACCGCAAAAGGGGGCAGGGGGTCAGACCTTGCCTTGCTGGATCCACAGGGTCCTGAAGTTTACTCCCACCCAGGCACCCTCAAACTGGAAGCACTGGAATCACCCTGGAGATGGGCACCCAGCCTTGAACTGGGCACACCAATCACCCCATTGACAACTGGAACTGTGGCAAACCTGGAATTTGAGCAGAGCTGGGCACCCCCAAGTCAGGACCACCACCCCCCAACAGGGACCACTGGGATCCCCACCACAGAGAACCACCTCCAAACTGGGTTGCCTTAACAGGAAGGTCACAGACTGGAACTCTCCCTTACTGCAACACAACTGGGATCCTCATCTTCGCAGGACAGCCCACAACCAGCTCTGCCAAATGCCACCTGTTGAAACACACCCACCAAGGCACCCCAAGGTGGGTGTCACTGCGCCTCCCATACTTGCTGCAGCCCCACAAGCGCAGGGCAGCAGGTAGAGGAACAGAACCCTTCCCCAGCTGAAGCACTGAGGACCCCCATGCTCAGTGCCAAGACCAGCTGAATTTGTGCACTCTGGGTCCTACTGGGGACCCAGTGTAACCACCCCACTGGCAGGGATCCCTCCTGCCCCCTCAACACCTCCTTTTTCCTCCCCCACCAGCCCCAGACCCTGCCCTCCCCAGCTGAGGGACAGAAGGGAACTGCTATGGTGTATGTAGTTTAACTCGTTTTATTTAGACTCGAAGGTAACTGCGGCCCAGTGGGACCGTGACCCAGTAGAAACGCAGCAGTACATCAGGAGTGGGGCGGGAGCGGGTGAGCTGCAGCGGGGTGTGGTGCCCAGGCTGCCCAAGGAATGGTCAGTGGTGAGAGAAGGGTTTACGAGAGCTGCCCGCAGTCAGTGATGGTGATCTTCTTGCTCGTTTTGCCATCTTTGGAGCCACAGCGCTCCATGGCCTCCACCACATTCATCCCCTCCTTGACGCGGCCGAAGACGACATGCTTGCCATCCAACCTGCCGGAGAAGCACCAGTCACAGCTGGTCCCCAGTGTCCCCCAACAGAGGACATCTCCCAGCTGGAGATCCCCAAGGTTCTCCTCCCATAGCCCATGACTCACCACTCGGTCTTAGCAGTGCAGATGAAGAACTGGGAGCCGTTCGTGTTGGGGCCAGCATTGGCCATCGACAGGATACCAGGGCCCGTGTGCTTCAGGATGAAGTTCTCATCAGGGAACTTCTCCCCATAGATGGATTTGCCTCCAGTGCCATTGTGACGCGTGAAGTCACCACCCTGTGAAAAGGAAGCATTTCAGGTCATAGGTGCAAGAAAACGCTCTGGAACTGGATGCAGGCAAGAGGCAGAACCAACCTCCCACCCTTAATCTGCCAGCATTCAATTCCAAAACCCACATGAGTGCCAGATCGCCTCACCCACCCACCTACCCACTGCAGCAGGAGCACCACGCACCTGGCACATGAACCCAGGAATGATTCTGTGAAAGCAGGACCCCTTGTAGCCAAATCCCTTCTCACCAGTGCTCAGAGCACGGAAGTTTTCTGCAAAGGAAATAAAACCACACCATTAAAAGCTTTTATTTGTCGAGCATTCAGGACAGTACTAGGGCTTGGTGCAGCTGCAGTGGAGCCAAAGTTGCTTTACCAACCTGCTGTCTTCGGGACCTTGTCTGCAAACAGCTGTGAAGACAGGAAAGACATTTGTCAGTCCGGGCTGGTGACTGGCCACTGCCCCCCACTCCGCGAGGCCGCCCCCAGACTGCGGGAATCCCCCCAGGCGCTGCTCGGAGCCCAAAGACCCCCCTCCAGGTGGCAGCTTCTCGGCCGTGCCAGCAGCTCTAGACGCCTCCCTGCCTTACACCGCTATTTGGAAGCTCCGAACTAACAGCTGCGGCTCACCAGCGGGGCAAAGAAGCGTTCGTTCCGCTGGCCTAGATTAAATTAAACATTAATATGCCTGAAGCCTTCTTGGGCGGGGCGCGCGCGCCGCCTCCCAACGCTTCAGGAGGATTTTGGGCTGGATGCGCCACCCGAGCGAGAGCGCGGCCCCGAATCTGCAGCAGCCGCGGCGCCCGGAGCCGGCCCAGCCGTGCCAGGGATGCCCCGCGCCCCGGGCGGGGTGACAAATGCTTTGCCCTCCAGCGACAATCCCGCGGCGATCGGGTTGCCGGCACTCTCCGCCGGCATCCCCAGATGCGGGCAGCATGGCCCGGGAGTTCGACACGGCTCATCCCGATGCTCCGGGGGCCCTGCGATAAAATGGCGGCGAGGCAGCCACGGCCCGCGACCCGCAGTGGGGGGAACTGCCGCGCCCCCACCGGCCTCGGGGCGGAGCGGAGCGGAGGCGCGGCGGGAACACCGTGGCGGCGAGGCCAGCGGAGGCCAGCGCTAACGGGGCACCAGCGGTACCAGGTGTGGACTGACTCCCGTGGGCGATGGCGCGCCCCGGGCCAGCATCGCGCCGCCGCCGCTCCTCGAGCGCGACGCTGAAGGGCCGGTGGGGCCCTTTGTTCGCCCCGCCGGGCCAGGGGCGCCGCAGCCCCGCAGCCACACCGACGCGCCCCCGCCGCGCACGCGCGGCGCCTGCTGGCCCCCCACCGGCCCCGCGCGCCCGGCAAGGAAATGGCAACGGCGCCCCCCACCCCTCCCCAGTCGCCTCCCGCGCCCACCTCGAAGGTGACGCGACCCAGGGGCTCGCCATTGGCGGCGATGTCGAAGAAGACGACGGGGTTTGCCATAGCGAGACACGAGCAGGGCAGCAGACGCTCCTCCGTGCGGCGGGCGCGGCGCAGCAGAAGGAGCGCAGCCCTCCGCCGCCCCTTATATAGCGTAGAGGAGGGCCCGCCTCCTCCGCAGCGCTGGCCAACGGCCGCTGGCGAAGTGGCGGAGTGGCAGGGCAGCCAACCAATCGACGGCGCCGCGTTTGAAAGAGGGGGAAGGGGGAAAAAAAAGCGCGGGCGGGGCGGGGGCCGCGGTCCGGCGCTGGGCAGGGCGCGGCGCGCATGCGCTGTGCGGAGAGTGAGGAGCGGCAGGATGGGGCGGGCGCAGGACCGGCAGCTGAGGGGAGGGGGGTGCGGCGCCGAGCCGCCGTGCGGGGTGGTTCCCGGGGAGGGGGGGGCGGCGGGGGATGCGGCGGCACCAGGGCTTGTGGGGCTTGGAACTGCCGGAGCTCCGGCCCAGCTCTGGCAGCTTACCGCCAGACGTGGGGAAACACCCGATTCCCCTCCTCCGCCGTCGGACTGCAGCACCGCCCGGCCGGCCCCGGTTAATGATTGACGCCACAGGCCCGGTTCACCGCCCGGCCGGGCCGTCGCTGCTCGGGAACGGGGCAGGATTTCCTCGCTACTCGGGACACACCCTCCCCCCTCTGCCCGGAGAGAGGGCTGGATCCCCCCGCCAACCCAGGATCTCCCCTGCTTGCCCGGAGAGGAGTCGCGGGGCCAACCCCACAGCGGGATGACAAAAGATCGGGGGACACACATGACCCTGCAGAAGGATCCTTTAATAGCCATCGGGGACATACAGGGCAAACTCGGCGGGGGGGCAGTGGGAGCTGAGCTCTGCACCCCACACCAGACCCGTGCGGTACAAGGGGCAGCAGCATTTGCACATTGATGGGGGGCACGGGCAGCCCTGCAGTGATGCACTTGCCTTTAAATATGGGGAGTCTCAGGGGAGCAGTAGTGTTTCTACACTATGTACAGCCTTGTGCTTCTGGGAGGGCTCAGCCCCTCTGTCCCATCGCAGCCCTTTGAGAAAGCCCCCGCAGTGGGGGGGTCCCAGCTCTGCAGCGGGCAGGGGCACACAGTGCTGCCCCCCAGCCCCCGGGGTGGGGGTGGGGGGGCAAGGATGGCTCAGTTATTCTCGAAGAGGGAGAGGAGGTCATCGTTGCTGCTGCTGGGGAGGTCGGGGGGCCCCAGGTAGGAGAGCAGCTCGTCAGGATTCGTCAGCTCGGGCAGGAGCTGGGGGCAGCAGTGTGTGATGATTGGCTCCCCGCAGCTTCTGCCCACCCCCCAGCAGCAGCTGGCATCCCAAGCCAGCAGCAGGACCCTTGTCCACCCCCCTGAGTACTCACGTCGAGGGTAGGCTCCGAACCATCACCCGCCGTGGCCATGCTGGGTGCAGGGGGGAAGACGAGGTCAGCAGTGTGGGCCGGGGGTCCCAGGGGTTGCCGTGCCACTGCGCTCCGGGAGTGCAGCGTGGGGGCCGGCTGGCTGCCCGAGGGAGTGTTGTGCAGCCCCGTCTGCACTGCGGGGTGGGACGGCTCCATTCGTCCTGGCGGGGGAAGCTGGGGAGTGGGGGGAAAGAGCTGTGAGACCCTCCCTCCCCTGGGACCCCCCAGTGAAACATGGGGGCTTTGGGGAAGCCCCTCCACCCATAGCCCAGCTGACCTGTGTGGGCAGAGGGGGCACAGGAGGCTTCTCAGGGGCCAGAAGGCCGCCTGGGATGTTGGGCTGGTAGGAGATGGAGGGGGGGCCTGGTGTGAAGTCACTCAGCGTTGAGGTGCCAGGGACGCCAGGGGCAGTGAAAGGCTCCGGGAAGCCCCCAGGTCCCAGAAAGCTGGAACCTGTGAGAGGAAATGGGGCAATTGGGGGACACACACAGAGGAATGGGGTTCGGTCCTGTCCCCCATGGGTCCCCCCGTACCCGGGGTGCTGTAGTCGGTGGCAGCCCCTGCTGGAGGTTGTGACAATGCCGGGAAGGGCACAGAGCCAGGCCCCAGGGCCGCGATCATCTCCATGATGTTGGGCAGCACCATGTGTGCAGGACTGAGTGTCCGGCACCGCTTCAGCGCTGGCCCCTCCGGCTCCTCCTTGATGTGGACATCAGGTTTGATTGGGACAGGTTTCCAGCTGCAGGTCGGGTCGATGGTGATCTCCTCATGCTCCGAACTGGGGGCAGCAGGAGGGCAGGGGAGGTGAGATTGGGGGCACTGGCTGCACAGCTCCCCAGGGGTGGCACAGGACCAAGCATGGATGGACAGACAGCTGAAGTGAAGGCACTTACTTCTGGATGTAGATCAGGATGCCCAGCATGTACTGGTCCACCTCCAGCCCCTCCAGCAGGGCCGTCTTACTGCAGGCAGGGTGAGGGCAGGGTGAGATAAAGGAACCCCCACCAGACAGGAACCTACCCCCAAGGCGAGAACTACTTCTCTCTCAGGGCAGGAAACATATCCCCCACAGGCAGTGAAACACACACCCCTGCCCTGCAGGCAGGGACACCAGGGCGTGGCCCCATTGCGGCCCCCACTCACTTGCAGACAGGACACCGCCATGTCCCCCTCTCGCAGTTGAGCTGCAGGTATGACTCCAGGTCGAAGCACTGTGGGGGAGATCAGCAGCTGAGATGGAGGGGGGCAGGATATTGGGTGGGGGATACCCCCAGCACCCTGTCGTCACCATCCCTACCTGTATGTGCCGGCAGTCATGACCCCTGGCTGGAAGCTGGATCCTCCGGAAGGTGATAGGGCACTTGAGGGACACCTTGATGGCCGTCTGCTCCACACCGTCCTCACCATTGGGCCCTGGTGTCCCCGGGATGGTCCCACTGCTGAAGTTGCGCTTGACTGGAAAGGTGGGGGCAAGAGGCACCAAGGGTCAGAGCCAGGACACTGGGATGGGAGTGGCACCGTGGTGGCACCTGGGCAACAGTGCACCATCACCCCCATCCTGCTGTGGCCCCCCTGCTATGGTGCATCCTCCCGACCCCCAGGACCCAGGTGCTCACTTTTGGTGATGCAGTGCTCAGCGGGGAGCAGGCGCTTCTTGATGAGCCCCTGCAGCACCGAGCGCACCGAGGGCCGATGCACCAGCTGCAGGACGAACAGGTGGGACTGCGGAGAGATGGGGGGGCTGAGCTGTGGCCCCAGCCACCACCCTCCCTCTGCTGGTACTCCCCCGGTGACTCACACAGCAGCAGGCGGTGACAGTGATCTGGATAGTGTTTCTGCCGGGCTGGCAGACGTGCTTCAGGTAGAGCGGCTTGTGGGAGGTCTTGTTGTCACCACGTTCAATGGTGAGCGGCGTGGCATTGACGCTCACCTGCACGGAGGCCGGCCAGTTGGTGTTCATCTGCCGGTCCTCGTGGTGGTAGCACTTGAACTGCAGCTCCAGGTCAGGCCTGGGGGCAGGCAGGGTGTGGGCAGGGGGTGTGCCCGCACTCGAGCCACCGCACCACGTGTTACCACGCCATGCTGCTCCAAGCCATGCAGAACCATGCAGCGCTAAACCACTCCATATTACACTGTCATACAGCACTGTGACAAACGCCAAAAGTACCACCGCATAGTCCTGTGCCAGGCCACACAACGTCCCACCATGCTCTGCCATGCCGAGCCATGCCCCAAACCACCACGCTGCGCCACAACATGCCGAACACCATGACACCACGCTGAACCGTGGCAAGTACAGCTGTGCCAGGCCACAGCTCGCACCGTGATGCAGGACAGCACCATGCCAAGCTATACCAGGCCACGTAACCCCGTGGCACACAGCACCATGCAGTGCCCAGCTGTGCTGCCCAGCACAGCCCCCCACCGCACCACATGGTGCCGTACAGCACCCCCCGAGCAGCACTGTGTGACACTACACAAGCTGCCCCAGAGCCCCCACCTCATCATGAGGGTCTTGTAGACAGAGTCACGGAGCTGGAAGACGTGGTTGCTAACAGCCAGGTTGTGCTGCAGGCGGAAGGGCTCCAACACCACGCCGTCCCGCACCGGGAAGGTCAGTCGCAACTCCTCGCCGGGGGCCGGCCCTGCGGGGTGCCGCCATCAAGGGAAACCGACACCTTCCCCCCGGGCCCCAGCCGCACCCACGCCATGCCCCAGCCGCGCCCCGCCCACTGCACAAGGATCCACCTCGCAGGAAGCCCAACCTCCACTAAGCGGCCCTGCCCACCCCGGAAACCGCAGCCCCATGGAGGAAGCTCCTCCCGCCCAAAGTGGCCCCACCCCTGGGGGCCACCCCCCTCCCACCCCTATGGAGGAAGCCCATCCCACCGAAGATTCCTCCCGCTCGCTCTAGGAAACCACACCCTATCCCAGCCCCTCCCAATCCAGATGGTCCCACCCTAAAAGAAGAAGCCCCCCACCAAAACCACCACTCCTGATAAAGCCCCTCTCCCTGAGGCCACACCCTTTCAACAAGCCCCTCCCAGTACTCTGTCCCCCTCACAGGAAGCCCCACCCCCTGCCTCAATCAGCCCCCAAACCCTGGCAGTGGCCACGCCCTCTTCTCTGAAGCACACTCCCCCCCCCCCCCCCCCAATATCCTCCATTTAAAGGGGCAAAGGCCACAGGCCTGCCAGAAGCGAGGCCCACCCCAGGCTGCTGGGGCATGGGGGTGATCTCTGTGAAGTGCCCCCCTCACCCGCACCACGGACACCTACCCGAAGGGGATGGGTGCAGGGGGGCAACGCCGGGCTTCATGTCTGCCAGGAAGGGTGACTTGACATCCTGACCAGGGGACGCATAGGTGGGGATGCCGCTGCCTGGCGTCATGGGTGGTGTGGGGTTCCCGGCCAGCGGCGAGCTGGGGTACCCCGGCAGCGACCGGCCTGGCTGTAGAGGCACCATGCACCCTCAGCGTCCAGCCAGGCCAGCACAGCCCCCACCCCACCCGCTGCCAGACTCACCCCATTGATGGCTGCTTGGCTGTAGGTGCTGAAGCTGGCACTCTGCCCGTTGAACTGGTCAGCTGGCTATGGGAGGAGGAGGGTCTCCAGGGGCTGGCACCGTGGGATGGCAGACACCCGGACCTCCACCCCTTGCCCACCGTTCCCCCTGTGATACCTTGTAATAGGGTCCAGCACTGCCTGAAGCGGAGAGGTACTGGCCCATGCTCTGCTGCAGCCTGTGGCCAGGGTATGAGGGGGACGGACCGGAGGACTGGGGGGCGCTGGGGGCATACTGGGCACCAGCTGCAGCGTACTGCCCGCCCTGGAGGTACTGCTGTGCTGGGTACCCCTGTGGGGCCAGGGAGTCAGCACCAGTGGGAAAGGGGGTCCCCATATATCATAGCCTTCACCAACACAGCACTCACCTCATTGGAGTACGCCCGCTTGAGGCTCTGGCGGGGCAGCTGCTGGCTCGGGGGGGGGGGGCCAGGGTAGGAGTGCTGAGGCACTCGCTGCCCGCCATAGAGGGGGCCAGTCCCGGGCGCCCGCACTGGGCTCATGCTCACGGGGGAGACGCCAGAGGGGGCCACAACACCTGCCATGCCAGCCGGGCTCATGCTGTTGGGGCCACGGGGCCCGGCATGGGGCAGGAACTGGCTGCTGAAAGACTGCCCTGTGCCCATCTGCAGCAACAAAGAGAGAGAAGTCACGGCAGGGTGGGGGCAGCTGTCAGCTCCCCAGTTCTGCCACAGCCAGGTTCTTACCGCGCTGTACTGGCTCAGCTCCTGGCTCTGTTTCTCCTGCAGTGCTGCCACCGTTGCCGTGGCTGTGGCCGTGGCTGTGGCAGCAGCCGCGGCCACGGCAGCAGCAGCTGCTGCCTGGGTGAAGTCAGCAGTGGCCCGGCTGGCGTGCGAGGGGAGCCCCATCCCTCCAGGGCCACTTGGGCCACCATTGTAGCTGGAGAACAGAGAACCAGGAAGGGACATGCAGTGGCCCTGCAGCAGGGCACATGCCAGGCCATGAGGGACAGGGCTGGCCTTACCTGGCAGCGAAGCCCGGCCCAGTGGGGTAGGCGTTGCGGCCATAGACACTTGGCTGCACATACCCCTTCCCTGGCGCCCCCTCGGCGAAAGGCTGCTGTGGCAGGAATGGTGGTGAGCTCATGCCCGAGCTGGTGCCTGCCATGCCAGGCAGCAGTGGGGTGCTGGAGCTGCTCCCCCCAGGGCCCATGGGGCTGCCAAAAACCTGGGGGGGGCAGTGGGAGGCAGCGAGTCAGGCAGGGGCAGTGGCATCCAGGTGCGGGGGGTCCCTGGGGCGGGGGTGCTGCTGGTACCTGGCTCTGGGAGGGGTTGCTGACACCCCAGACAGTGGTTACCACGGAGAGGGATCCCGGCGGCTGATTGGTGCTTGGTTGCCAAGGAACAGCCTCGTATGCAAATGAACCATCACTAGAAAGAAAAACAAATTAATGAAGATGAAGGACAGAGGGATGGAGAGAGAGAGGGGACTGGGGGATGGAAGGATTGAGGAAATGGAGAGATGAAGATGGAAGGGATGGAGGGATGGACGGGAATGGATGGACAGATGGATGGACGGATGGGGCAATGGATGCATGGGTGGATGGAGGGACGCTGCCCCGGCGCCCACCCGTGGGGCGCAGGCGGCAGCGAGGGTTTCATGGGGTTCATGGAGCTCATCAGCGGGTGTGGGCTGGGTCTTCCAAGGCCGCGGCGGGCACTGCGGGACGGCGGCACCGTCTGTCACTGGGGCTGCGGGAAGCAGTGGAGCGGCCGGTGAGGGGCGGCCGCCCCCGGAGAGGCCGGGGCGGGGGGGGGGACAGCCCGTAGGCTTCGCGACCCCCCCAGCCTCCGCGGCCGGGACTTGGCGTCCGGCCCGCGGCTGGCACGGGGCGCCGGACGGCACGCGCCGCCACCGCTCCGGGCCGCCCCCCCGCGCCGGCCACCGCGGCCTCAGACCCCCCCCGGGGCGGCGGGCGCCGGGGGCTTCCCCCGCGCCTGCGGGCGGGAGCAACCACGGGGACTTCCCGGGGAAAGGACGCGGCCCCCCGCCCGGCATTGCACCCCGCTGCCCGGGGTATTTCCAGCCGGGCCCGGCAGCGGGGGCCCGCGGGGTCACCGGCGCTTTCGGTTCCTCCCGGCGTCGCGGGAGGGCGGCGGAGACGGGGTCGCCGCGAGGAAAGACACGGAGCGGGGGGAACACCCGCGGCTCCCGGCTCCCCGGAGCCGCCACCACGGAGCCACCGGCCCCCGGCGCCCCTCGCCGGCGGTGACAGCCCCCTCCGCTCCTTCCCCGGCGGCACCGCAGGGACAGGCCCCGGGGCCGGGCCTCCCCCCCCCCCCCCCCCATTGCCATAGCAACCGCCCCCACCGCCCCCGGCGCGGCGGGGGGTGGCCCGCGGGGGCACCGCCAGCCCCGCCCGTCCTCCCCCCCGTCCCCCGCCCGGCGCTCCCGCTCTCACCGCGGCGGCGGCCCAAGATGGCCCTGGCGGCGCGGGGCGCGCGCGGCTGCGCGGAGGCTGCGCGGGATCTTCAGCCGCGCGCGGCCGCAGCTCCGCGGGGGGCGGGGCCGGGGGCGAGGCCGGGCCGCCGCCGCGCACAATGGGGCCGCGCGCTCATCAGTATGCAGGCCCCGCCCCCGCCCCGCCAGGCGCGGGTAGCCGAGCGCCGAAGAAGGGTCTGGGCGGCGGCGGGGAGCGCGGGTGGCGGCAGCAGAGGAGTGCGGGCCCCCGTGTGCGGGGCGCCGGGGGCAACACGCGTGGGGCAGCACGACGGGCGCTGCTATCGCGGCGGCGGGACCGCGAGACGCGCGGGCACGTGGCACCGTGCACGTGTGTGCGCGTGTGAACGGGTTGCGCGCAGGGACGCGGACCCACGCGCGCCGCACGGAGAGGGCGGTGACACGATGTGCGAGCCGGTGTGTGACAGCACAGCCACGGGTACGCGCGGGCTTGGGGCACGCGTACCGTACCCCCGACCTTCCTCCTGCAGCTGAAGGACCTGCGGCGCACCGAAAGGCCGTGGTGGGTTCTGGGGATACCGACAGCGAGTCCCAGCTGGCGCTGCCCCCGTCGCCCCCACCCCCGAAGGACCTCCCACGGGAGGACGCGGTGGGCTCTGCAGACGCCAACATTGAGCCCCATCCGGGGGATCACCTCCCCCGACTCCCACCCAGGGTTTCCCACGAGAGGACATGCCACCCAGCACCAGCACTGACCCTGCAGGGGCTCAGAGCTGGGGGATAGTGCAGACTCAGAGGGGAAAAAGGTGCTCCCCAAGGACAGGTAAAACTGAGACGGGCACAGCACTCTCACACCTGTCTGGGCCCTCAGGGCATGCAGACGCCCTATCTCCCTCCTCCAAGAGAGGCAGGCAGTGGCTGCGCAGGAGCAAGTCCAAGACTGGGAGGAGCTGGGAGGAACCTGACTCATTGCCCTGGACACCCCCATAGAAGAGTCTTGGGGACCAGTCCATCCAGGGGTCTGGGCAGCCATGGGTCTCACCCACCAAGGCAGCAGGCAGGCCCCAGACCCACCAGCGCCGCCCTGATACGAGGCAGACAAGGACTCCAGGCACCAGTGTGGGGTTGACAAGGTCTGTAGTTGAGGGGGGAAGGCGAGCGAAGGACAGAGACGGACAGACAGACGGAGGAGCATGCTGCGCCGCGCCAGCGCTCAGGCCAGGTCCTTGAAGGCATCGAGGTTGAAGGCCATGTCGAGGAGCCGCTGCAGCTCTGTCAGGTGAGTTTTCTTATTGCCGGTGGCAGGGGCAGCTGCTGGCTCCCGCCCTGCATACCTGCCGGGGAGAAGGTGGGCCGTGAGAAGGGTCTGTACTGACAAACTCCCTCCCAGCCTCACAGCCACCCCCTGCATCCTTACCAGACAGGCTTGGCACGGTTGATGGTGGTGCGGAGCCGGGGTTTGACATAGTCATAGTAGCCCTGGTTCTTGTGCTCCTCCTGGCACCACACCAGCTCAGCAGCTGGGTATTTCTGGGCTTCCCGCTGGAGGAGGTCGAAGGGGAATGGGGAGAGCTGCGGGGGACACAGAGTGCTGTCACAGGGTATATGGGGCAGCACCACAGGGGACACAGGGCAGCGTCTCAGGGGCTGCAGAACCCCCAGCCCACAGGCATGGCAGTGGCAGGACCCTGCTCACCTGCTCCACCCTGGTGATGGCCACATCGGCCTCCATCTGCCGGGCCTTGCGTTCACGGGTCAGGTCGTAGTACACCTTGCCAGTGCAGAACAGCACCCGCTTCACCTGCTCAGGGTTCTGGGCTGCAGGGCCACTGTCAGGGATGACACGCAGGAAGTGGGTGCCTGCCAAGGAAGAGAACGGCACCCTGAGCCACAGCAGTTCACAGCACTGTGCCAGCAGCCACTGCACCCACATCCCCGGCCAGCCCCTTCCGGGACCCCCAGCGGCAGAGTCAGGCCTCTGAGGCTGAGTCAGCTGACCTGGGTACAGGTGCAACTCCCACTACAAACCATCACATGCCACTGGGGGCTGCCAAATCCCAGCAGCAAGTGGCTGCCAATGGAGGAAGCTCCACTGAGCCAAGTTTCCCGAGGGTGCCAGGCTCGGCCCTGATGATGGGGGGCTCCCATGTGCCAAGGAGATGGCCCTGGCCTCACTCGGCCACTCTCCAGCATGGGGAGGCTTCTGCCAGGCGGACTTTACCCAAGGCCACAGGCTCCTGCCCTTCACCCTGCAAAGCGGCGTGGGGGGAATGCAGGCAGCTCTGTGCTACTTGTACCTGGCAGCATGTCGTCGAAGCTGGAGCGGGCTTCAGGGTGGCGCAGCAGCGACTTTGGAGTGAAGATTATCAGCTGGAGTTGGGGTAAGAGGCAGAGCAAGGTGGTCAGCCCTGCCAGAAACACCACCCCTGCAAACCACTGCTGGAGCAGCCACCTGCCTGCCCCTGCCCCCTTCCCCCCAGTCCTGCCTGGGCAAGGGAGCAGCTGCCAGAGATTTGCTTCTCACTCAGCTGCAGTACTCTGCCAGATTGGGCACCCATTCCTGACAGCACCAACCCTCCCAGTCAGGGTGTCCCCTGGGGAAGAGGCAGAGGGGCTACCAGGGACCTGCCTGTCCCATGGCTGTAGCTGACTGAAAGTGGCTGAATTAGGTTATGTATCAGTGTCTGTTGGCTCCAACAGCCCTGACCTCCCCACCGAGTTTGGGAAGGGATCACAGCCCCTGCAGCCCACATGAGCCAGCAGCTGCACATCGAGTGCCAAGCCAGTCCTGAGCACCATGAAGTCCTTGGCCAGGCAGAGGCCTACTGCCTGTGTTTGAGGTGCATGAACGAGCAGCCCCCAGCCCCATCCCCGTCTGCCAGGGACACAGCGCCCTGCTTGGGCACCAAGCTGGGCACGGAGCTGCTGGTCTGCTGGTACTGACCGGTTTGCGGAAAGGCAGGAGGATCTGGCGCCGGAGGACATGGAAGAAGTTGGCTGGAGTGGAGCAGTTCACGACGATCCAGTTGCACTCATAGAGCTGACGCACATCGAAGTCATCCAGCTTCTGTCTCGGCCAGCAAGGGTGAGGGGATTTCACGAAACACATGGTACCTCTTGGCCTCGTGGCTCCAGCAGCAGGGAAAGGAGTGGTCCCCAGCCCTCCCTCCCTCCCTTTCCTTCCTTCCTTCTTCCTTCCCTTCCCTCCCTCTCCAGAGCACACAGAGACTCAGAGAGACCTGGGAGAGGCTCCAAGGCTGTGCCCTCCACCTTGGTCTGGCCATCGGGGTGGCCAGCAATCCCTTCTCATGCCACTTTCAGGGCCACCTCTACCTCAGACTATTCCACAGCCCCAGGTTTGGTGGAGGTGCAGCCGGGGCACCAGAGGCAGGCCCTTTCGCCGAACCCTCCTGGCACATGAGCCCAAGGCATCCCATGCCTCCTGCCATCAGCTCCCACTGTGCTAAGCCCACACGGGTGTTGCTGCCCTCCACCCAGCCCAATCCAGGGCACAGGAGGGCCAGGCTGAGCACCACAAACAGGGGCCACCACTCACAGGGAAGACATCGGGATCATCATTGCACATCTGCAGGAATCGCTCTGGGCGGGCAGAGGAGTGCTCGGGACCCTACAAGGACCAAGCAGGGGGATGGTCATTGCGGGCCAAGTCAGGCATGAGAACCCGACGTCAGGCACTGTCATGTCATGAGCAGTGCTCTGTCCATGCCACTGCTGTCCAGGGCTCTGCCTCCAGGGTGAGCAGGGGAGTCCTTACCATGCCCTCCATGCCATGGGGAAGCAGCAGCACAATGCCATTCTGCCTGACCCACTTGGCCTGCCCCGGACAGATGAACTGGTCGATGATGCACTGAGCAGTGTTGTGGAAATCCCCAAACTGGGCTTCCCAAAGCACCAGGGCATTGGGACTGGCCATGGCGAAGCCCAGCTCAAATCCTGAGAAACGGAAGAGCAGTGAGAGGGTTGGGTTACCCTTCCAGAGCAGCCTGACCCTGGGCAGTGAGCACAGACCCACTCACTCACCCAAGACACCGTACTCTGACAGGGAGCTGTTGCAGACAGTGTACGGAGCCTGGTTGGGCCAGAGGTGGTTCATGGGGATACAGGTCCTCTTGTCCACGTTCTGATCATGCAGGACATGGTGGCGATGGCTGGAGAAGGGAGAAGAGTTACTTCATCATTAGCCTGTGGATCCCTTCCAGAAGGGCTGGAATTGCCTTTAAAGCCTCCAAAAGCAGGCCTTTACCTAAATGTCCCCCTCTCAACGTCCTGGCCACTCAGGCGGATGTGGATGCCCTCTTTGAGCAGGGAGCCAAATGCCATGTACTCTGCCAGGGCCCAGTCGACCGTCCGGTTCTTCACCATCTCCCCACGGGTTTTCAGAATACGGCTCAAACCTGCTGGGACAGGAGCCGTTTCAGAGCCAGCATGGGACAGAGCTCCAGTGACACCAGGTTTGTTCCACAACCAGCCCACGGACTGACAGACTGCAAGTGGCATGGGCAGAAGAATGGATTCACCTCTGCTGGAGGGATGAACCACGGATGAGGAATAAGGACTGCAGGGAAAGACCAGCTCCAAAGAAGAGCTATTCCTTGGTTCACTTCCCTTACCCACACCTCTCTCGTGAACAAGTTCTCATAGACTCAGGAGTCTGGGTGAGAAGGAACCCTAAAGATCATCCAGCCCAACCCCTGCCACAGGGGTTTCTTCCACTAGAAGGGACATCTTCCACTAGACCAGGTTGCTCCAAGCCCTGTCCAACCTGGCCTTGAACACTTCCAGCCACAACTTCTCTGGGAAACCTGTACCAGGGCCTCACCACTCTCACAGGGAAGAATTCCTTCCCAATATCCCATCTAACGCTGCCCTCTGACAGTGGGAAGCCATTCTCCCTTGTCCTGTCACTCCATGCCCTGGTGCAAAGTGCCTCTCCACCTCTCTGGAAGCTCCTTTCGGCACTGGAAGGGTCTCTCAGGTCTCCCTGGAGCCTTCTTTCCTCCCAGCTAGACACTCTCAGCTCTCTTGGAGTTCCCGCAGAGGGGCTCCAGCACTGGTATCATTCTCAAGGCATCCTCTGGACCTGCTCTAACAGGTCCAGGTTTTGCTTGTTCTGGGGCCCCCAGAGCTGGACATGTGGTCCAGGCAGAGTCTCAGGAGTGCAGCGTAGAGGGGAAGGATCCCCACCCTTGACCTGCTGCCCACATATATTGAAGCAATCCAATATGTTCCTTCCTTCCAAGCCACATCCCAGCCCTATCTCACATCTCTCCGGAACAAATGCCCCGTCTGGTACAGCTTCCACAAGCTCCTACCTCCATGGATAGTGAAATCCTCCACCGGCACTGAGCTGGCCACTTGACCAATGTGTGTCAGGTCCTCTTCATTGAGGCCAGTGGAAGGGCAGGTCATGCTCCGGGGCTGCCCATCCAAAGTGAAGAAACCTGTCGGAGGAGAGACATCATGGTGCAGGAGATGTGTCAGATCCATGGGAAGACCTCACGTCACGGACACCCTTCAAGCAAAGGTGGGGACACCAGGAACGGGGAGAGCACCACCAACCTCCCCTCTGGGGTGGTTTACTAGAAAATCTCTGCCATGGCTCTAGAGAGGTCAGGTGCT
The DNA here is from genome assembly GCF_000738735.6 of Corvus cornix cornix. Lineage (NCBI taxonomy): Eukaryota > Metazoa > Chordata > Aves > Passeriformes > Corvidae > Corvus > Corvus cornix. Next base: position 4,849,516 of record NC_046351.1, on the reverse strand, counting down.
TTGCTGTGGCCTCCAAATCACTGCTAGTGCCTTACCCGGCCAAGGGGAGTCCAGCCAATGCTTGATGTGCAAGATTTTCTCATCCTTGGATCTGGCATGAGCCTCCTCACAAATCTTATCGTACTTGGCAATTTCCTCCTGAAAGGCAGAACCAGGAGGCAGAAAAACATTAACGGGGGATTTCCAAACAAGGGCGTTGAGCCTGAGGACCTCAGTGTAAGCTTGCAAGGGTGCTGGAGGGCAGAGGTGGTCCCCACAGCAGGGGAGTCCCAGAGCTGTGCAGTTCAGCTTCAGAGAGCACAGCCACAGCTGGGACCCCTGTACCCCAAGGGACAGCTCTGCTACGCTCAGAGCTGACATCTTGTTTTCAACCCTACTGATGCTGAAAGGTGGTGCCAGGGCAAGCAGGGCTGGCGGAGCGTCTGCGTCGCAAGCTGCACAAGCAGCAGAACCGGGACAGGACCTGCCCCAGATATCCGTGGCCACAGCAATCCTGAACGCTGGGATGTGCCTGTGCTGCAGTGGCCCAGAGCCGCATGGCCTGTTCCACACTGATCACAGGCAATCCTTGAACTACATGTTCCTGCACTTTTTCAGAGCTGGCACAGTTGAAGGATGAGCCTTGGCTCCAAACTCCATCACTGCCAGGTCTGCAGCGCACGCCCAGCCCCAGCACAGCTCTGCCACCTTTAGGTTACAAAGCACAAGCCATGTTTCCTGTGGGCCCAGGTGGGCCCTGCACATGGTTCACACCCAGGTCTGAACCACCTAAGTAGTTTCCCGTGGAAATGCCACCTACAGCTTTCCTTTCAGGCCCCACAGATGGTACCTCGTACTCCGGCTGATTTACCACCCCCTGGGAAATCAGCAGCTCTGCGTATTTCTGCAACACTGGCTTCTGTTTCCGGATCTGTTTGTACATCAGGGGTTGCGTGAACATGGGCTCATCCATCTCATTGTGCCCATTGCGCCTGTAACAAACCTGCCAGGAAAGGAAAGAGCCTTTGAATACAGTTGCCTGTGGCCAAAAGCACTCGGGAGCTACCTGGATCATATATGAGGGAGGGTCCCAAACAGCCCAGGAGGGACTCGAGCACACCCCAGCTTCAGGGACTTGTGCCACATTCCTTACCAAATCCACCACCACGTCCTTGTGGAAGGTGCTTCGCCATTCTGCTGCCACATTGCACACATAGACAACGGCTTCAGGGTCGTCTGCATTGACATGGAAGATGGGCGCGTTGACCACACGGGCTACGTCGGTCGGGTACGGGGAGGAGCGGGCCATCCGCGGGTCTGTTGTGAAGCCAATCTGTAGCAGGTGAGGGGAAACAGGATGAGCACAGTGTTACCAACTGGATTTGGGACACGGCTTTGTTAGGCAGCTCCTTCTTTGGACACTGATGTCACGGCTGGCTTGGCGTGAGGCAGCTGCGCTTTGCTGGCCCAGGAAACTGTCCACACAGCTCCAAGGGCAGCTCAGCTGCTGCAGCTGGGCTGTGGATGCACAACCTGCCTGTCTCCTGTGTCTGGACACAGTGGCACATCCTGGTACCTGTTGCACCTGTGGGGACAGGCTGGTACCAGCAAAATGCCTTCAGTTCGTGGTGGCAGACAGGATCAGCCCTGTCAGACCTCGCACACTGAGCATTAGGTTCTATCACCTCTGCACCAGACTGGGCTCAAAAGCTGCTGCCGTTGAGCAGCTGGGTGAGAAGTACCCTCTGCTGACCGCAGGTTAGGGCTCCTGCCAGGACCACTGGCAGGAAAACAGCTGCTGCTGGTTCCAGCTACTCCCTGGCCCAGAGCCTGCAGAGACAGCTCTGCCAGAGGCCCACAGGCACAGGGGATTTGCTCCTCACCTGGTTGTTGACCACAACATGGACAGTGCCGTGGGTGGTGTAGGAGGGAAGGTCGCTCAGGTGAAACGTCTCATACACAATGCCCTGCCCTGCAAATGCAGCATCTCCATGCAGGAGGATGGACATCACCTGGGAGAGGGGAAGCCACGGCAGTCATCAGGGACAGTGAGCAGGACACCAACCAGGAAGGGGCCCAGCTCTCCTCCCCATGAGCTTTCAGCATCCTGGAAAGGACATGGAGCAGCTCATCAACACATCCAATTCTTTCCCAGGGGATGGGAATGGAGTCACCCATGGCTGACACACCACTGGGCAGAGGCTGTGGACACCAGCCCCACCCCAGCAAGGGCAGCACCCTTGGGGCACCCTGAGAAGACAGCAAAACACCACCTGGTATGTCCCAGCTGGGCAGCAAGTCCCATTCCCAGATACATACATTGCAAAGCAAAGCTTTTTTCTCACTGGGGGAAGAAGAGAAGAAAGCCCTGTTCCCTCACAATTTCAGCCCAGAAGCCCCATGGGCAGGAGCGGGCCCAGGAGCTTCAGAGCCACTGACGTTATTTTGTCACCATCCCAGGGCTGGCTGAGGACACCGCCTGCCAGGCGAGGACAAGATCTGTCTATTTACATCCAGCCCTTGGGGTGTAGGAGGGAGGGAAGCACTTTGGATCTCACTCTTCCACTTCTTGGGGTTGGAGACAGGTCTGCAGTGAATCACACAGCAAACAGCTCCCCACAGTCCCTTCCCACTGGGGTGTGGAGAGCTGCCTCCTGTTGCCAGCTCCAGCTTTCCCAGTCCCAGGAATGGTTATCTCTAGTCACATTGAGATCCTGCTGCCAAGCCGTCCAAGGTGTGGTGCTTGGACTGCCTTGGAGTGCTCCTCGTGTCCCTGTCTTCCAATAAGGGGTTGTGCATTTGCTGTGCACACAGCCCAGCTTAAGTCAGTTCAGAGATGAAGAAAGCAGCAATGGGAGCCTAGGGTGGGCAAGCCCCTCCCAAAGTTATCTCCAAAGACAGAGGAGAAGGATGGGGAAGCAAAGTCAGGGTGACAGCAGAGGAAGGGGCACATCAAACAAAAAGCAGACAAGTTACTTCACTTTTCCACCAGCCTGTCTCCATCAAAATCCATTCCCTACACGCATCTGAGCAGCACTCACCTTCTTCCCCTCCGTGTCCCCACAGTAAAATTGCTCTGCCTTAGTCTTGCCTTGAACAACAGGATCAGCTGCTTCCAAATGAGAAGGATTTGCCACCAAGGAAAGGGTGATGTTCCTGTCAGTGACACGGTTAATCCGCCGGTGGTACATTCCCAGGTGGTACTTCACGTCACCGGAGCCCTGGCAGAGGGGAGAAGAGAGTCACCCCCCAGGAGCATGAGTGGCTTTTGGGATGTGCAAGGAGACAGAGGAGTGCTGACCCCAAGGCTGGAAGAGGGGGGCATTTTTTGGAGGTATTGTCACAACACAGCAGGCACTCACTGCAGGAGCTGAACTGGCACCCAGGAAAGCCTGTTCCAGGTGCCAAACCACCACCAACTTACATGCATCCAGCCCATCTAAATACAGCTGAAGGTGCAGGGAATGAAGCAAGTGTGGTGGGTTCGGCAAAGACCCTGAATAACAGGTGACACTTGTCTGAGCTCTACCCACACTGTGGCAGCACGACCATCCATGGCACCATTCCCAGTACGCTGCCAGGTACCCCGTCAGGGCACCTCGAGGCCACGGGCTGCTGCTTTCTCACCTTGAAATCCCACTGAAGGTCATGACAGGATCAAGCCAGCCCAGCCCAGCTTCCCAAAATCCAAATCATCCCAGCTTATGATGCTGAAGCTTTGGAGCATGAGTTTATTGCAGCGACAGAGCTTTTGGAGCTGCTTTAGAACCCCAGATGGGGACCAGGGGCACAAATTAACTTCTGCTCCTGGCCACCTTCCGCTCCTCTCAGCATCCACCCCAAGGCTGCTTCATGCCCTGGAGAGCTGCCAACAGCCTAGCCTGTGCTGGAGACACCAGCAGCAGCCAGGGCACACGTCACCCCCAGGACAGGCAAGGACAGACCAGCACTGGCACCTCTACAAAGACTCCCATCACCCAGGTGTGCTTGCAACGTGGAAATCCTTGCAACACCAGTGCCGCTGAGTGACACCAGAAGCAGTGGCACAATTCAGTCACATCCCTTGGGCACTGCTCAGGGAAGGCAGCAGGAACCCGCTGCAGGCAGGGGAGAAGCTCACCTCATCAGCAGCCTCCAGCTTGGAGTCGAACTGGCAGAAGATCTGCTCCAGCTCTTTCCTGATCACGTTGGCAAGAACATTCAGGCGTCCCCTGCAAAAGCAAGACTGCTGCTGATGGCCATTGAGTGCTGACAGTGACCTACAACCCCCACTGCCATGGCCCACGACTCCTGCAATGGCTGTGGGGTCACCCAGAGATGGAGGCTTCCCAGAAGGAGCCTGAAGATCCCTCAACACAGGGATGGTTTGGCCAACACCACATCCTACACACTTGCTGAGATGCCCCAGAGTGGGCAGGTGCTGGGATTCCACGATGATTCCAGCTCTGCCCTCAAGTCACCACCCCTCTCCAGACGAATTTACGAACAAGCTGGAAAGACTCTGATGAGCAGAGAGCAGCCAAGGTCTGAGCTCTCCAGCTGAGGTTCATCACCAACCAAGACCAGTTAGGTGATGGCAGAAACCAGTGTGCCCACCAGTACCAAACTCTGGCAGTATCTCCCCACCTCCTCCCTACACCAAGCAGCACCATGGCTTGAGGCAAGGTTACCTGTGGGGCATCCCCATGATCACATAATCCACTCCCTTCTCACTTGACTTATCAATAATGGTCTTTAAGGCTGGGATCAGCACTTCACATCCCTCCAGACCAAAACGCTTCTCCGAAGACCATTTCCGATGGAGGAACTCCTCGAACCTAGCAGGCAAAGGGAGGCAGGGATCAGTGCCAGCGCTGCAGCTGAGGGCAGAAACCAGAGAAGGGATGGGAACCGCACCAAGGGAGCCACAGCACTGACTGATGCTCAAGCTGGTACCATGCAGCACACAGCAGTCATTTCAGTGTCTTCCCACAGAGCTCAGCTGGCCATTTCCCCCCACTCTAACACCGTGCTGCACTTGGTCCTTATTTTTAGACCTTTTCTTTCAGGATCATCCACATTTGCAGGCTGTTTGCCAGCACCTGAGCCTGCCAGGCTGGCAGCTCACTGGCGTCAATCTGCTCATTAAGCTGATGGCAACAGATGATGTCAAGATGTGACTCAGCTGGTGACTGCATCAGTCCGGATGGGAGCAAACCTCCTGGGGAAGACATGGAGAAGGTGAAGCCCCCCACAGGGTACCTGGTAGAGCGGACCAGCCTGGCCAGCAGCGTGCGCTTCTCTTCATTGGTGAACTGCATGATGCCTGGGGTCTCAAACTTCTGCCGGATCCACTGGCACTGCTCCAGGTCATTGATGAACATGAACTCCACACCAATGTGCTGGCAGTATGCCATCTGCCCCAACGGGAAATGGGGGGCCATCAGACAACAGCCAGGGCTTCAGCACCTCAAACCCCCAAAGGACAGGCACTTGCAGCACCCCATTGGGTCACAGGGCCAGGGGCTCTTCATTCCCCCCTTTACCCTTTAATCCAAAAAGCTCTTCTGTGCCAGCAGAGACACCAACCCTCATGCCTGGCAGCTGGAGGGGGACCCCAGCTGCCAGCCCTGCAACAGCCCTGCTTTAGGAGCCTTGTTTGAGTTGCATGCCCAGGAAAAGGGATGCGGCAGGGCAGCTCGGACTGTGCACAAGACCCAGCATCAAGCTGTTTAATTCCCCTTCCCTGAGGGGCCCACAATCAGCCCTTCGGGTCCTTTACATCCACCTCAGAGGAGAGATTTTCCCTCCTGGTGGCATCACCTGTGAGCAGTCCAAAATCCTACATCACAGGGCAGGGGAGAATCAGAAGAAGCTCCTCCCGCGATACATGGGGAGCCCATTCCTGCAGCTGAACTAAGATGTTGGCACAGTTTTGTTTCTTCCAAGGTCAACTAGTCTCAGCAGAGACCATCTGAGCAGCCTGCAGCGTGCCTGAGAGCTGCCTGCAATCAGTCCAAGCACGGGAGGGGATGAAATTTGGCAGAAGAGGGGAACTGCCTGCACGAGCTGGAAGCCCCAGCCCCAGGGGTCTCAACTGCACCAAGACCCTCTGATGGACCCCCATGCTGGACAGTAACACTGCTGCAGTGCCTGGAGAGGGGACCACTGGCCTCCAGCCCACTCCTGTGCTCTGCCAGCACCAGCTGCTGCTTCAAACTGGAAAGCATAGCTGGAGAGGTTTCAAAAAAGGCAATATCCAGTTGCCTGGGGTTTGCTCCACCCTGGGCAAACCAAGTGCATTGCTGCAATGCAGCAGAAAGCTGGAGGCGATCAGAGCTGAGCAGGTTACTCAAGGTGGCTCTTGTGAGTGGAGCGAGTGCTGTGAAGCAGTTCCCAAACTGAAAATCTTACAATGTGCAGGTTGACCCAGGACTTTCCAAAGACAACTGCTCTGCCCCTGCCCCTGGCTGCACAGAGGTCTATGCCAGACCCCTCCCCTCCTCACCTCCAGCCGACGGATGATTTCCCGGAGTGGAAGAGCCGATTCATTTCCACCGATGAAAGTGGTTGTGGGCAAGTGGAAAACTTTGTCGAGGTCAGATTCATCCAGACCGTAAAAGCCTGCAGGATTTGTCATGGGTGGGACAAGCACGAGAAAGAAGGAAGGAAGAGGGCCGGGGATGCCGTCAGGTGCATTTGGGAGAGGTGGGGAAGGGACAAAAAAAAGCAGCATAAAAAAAATAATAAGCATGAAGGAGGTTTATAGGGATAAAAACCAAGCCATAATTAAACAAAAAGACATTAAGCACAGAACAAGGAGTTATTACGGAAGGCACCGCAGGAAATTAACCACAAAGCAATGTATATGCATGGAAACAGGCAATTAAAATCCATGGTGAGTCAGGGAGTTTGGAGCCCCAAGAACACAAAAAATACACCACAAATTGTAACAGAGGGGAGAGAAAAGAAACAGGAATTGAGGAGTCACCGAGCACTCTGGAGGTATTGGCACATGGTGGGAATTAAAAATGGAGTCAACACGGAGAAGGGAACAGTTAAAACACACACAACCAAACAGACAAAACCCCAAGGAGGGAGAGAGAAAGAAGAGAAAAGGCAACAGGGCTCTGACAGACTCTCCTGAATAGCTCAGCCTGGGAGCAGGGCGGTCAGCAGCCACTCAGGGGTTTGGCTGCCCAGGTACCCTTTCACCCCAATCAACAGCTTTTTAATTAAGAGTTTTTGCCTAGGTCTGCTCAGCAAACCTCCTCCCTTTGGCGCTGGCAGCTGAAGGTTTGGAGGCAGCTTATACTCATGGTATGGGGGCTATGGGGAGCTGGGCTGGGCCTGGAGAGGGGCCAAGCAGGCCTCGAGCCTTGGGATTTAGGGCTGCAGGTGAGTCCCACTGTACCCCAAAGCCATCAGAGGTGCCTCACTACCCACTGAAATTCATGGTTGTCTTTGGGGAAACTGAGGCACAGAGGAGGAGGGACAGTGCTGACCTTGCTGAACTGATGCCGAAAGGCAGAAGCAGGGCCAGGAACTGGGGAGTCCAAGGACCCTTCTGAAGCAGGAGCTTGGATGAAGGAGGGGGTCTACAGCCCTGGCACCTCTCTCGGTCTCTTGCTCATCCCTCCCACGCTCCCAAACAAAGCCTGGTCCCAAGGTGTTTCCTAAACCCAGGGCAGGAGCTGCAGAGGAGACACATACCACTACTCCTCCCAGCTTCCTCCAAACCAGCCCAGGATCCCATCTGGAGGTTCTTTTAGAGAGGGGATGGGGAACGTCATCTAAACACTGCAGGGCAGTGTAACCCACCTTCCTCATGGAATGGGAGGCAAAAAACTGGCCCCTCCTGCGCTGGCCCCTTCCCTGAACTCCATCTTAAAAGTCTGTCCCTTGCTGTCTGGTCAGGAACAGACAGTGAGCAGTAGACAGCCCAGTCCCTGGAAGTGTTCAATGCCAGGCTTGGAGCAACCTGCTCTAGTGGACTGGATGGTGTGAAAGGCCCCTTCCAGCCTGAGCCAGTCTGTGATTCCATGACGATGGGGCTGGTCATGGCTCATCCCTGTGCAGCCTTGAGGGGCAATTCCAGAGACTGGGAACACTCCAGTCAGCCTGTAGTGGACACATTCCTGGCTGCCACTGCTGTCCATCCCCTCTGCTGCTCACGCCACCCTCCTGGACACCAGAGTCCCAGGAGAGGGAACAAAGCCCGGCCCCAGAAGCTCCGCTCTGGAGCTATGCCTAGGAACATTGAACCAGGCAGGAGTTGAGTTTGGCCCCATGCCTCTGGGGCTTCTCTTTGGTTCCCATGCAAAGAGAAATCCGGGAGAGATGCAGCAGGGAGCATCCCACACAAACTGCCTGTTGAAGGGTTTCAGGGAATCCTCAGTAATTTGCTGAAGCTTGCAGACCTGCAGCACAAGGTTTTGGCTTGTTCTGCTGTGATGCTTTGAAGACACCCTGGCACACTTTAGGGAGTATCAGATTTTACAGGGAGTTTTAGGACATCTAAGCATCTTTGCTTCTGCTTTGCTGCAGCCTGCCAGCTCTAACAACATTCAGTATTTATAGGCAGCAGCACCATTGGATGGAGGAAGACAAGGGACAAGCTGCCGAATTTTCCCTGCGAGAAAACCAGGAGAAGACAGATTGGATTTTTAGGAGCCTTGAACCAATGAGGGAGATTGAGGCCTTGTAAAATTAATATTCACAACAAAACATGTACTCTAGCAAGCCAGGCATGCAAACATGGTATAGAAAAGGCCAGCAAGGCTCAAAACGAGGATTTCTACAAGGCAAAGTGTCACTAACCACACACCTACATCAAGACTTTGAGTAGAAATTAAAAATAAAACGTCGCAAAACTCAGGAGTGGTGGGAGATGGGAGGGGTCCACTTTACCAGCTCAGTTCATGCCCAGAATAACCTATTCAAAGAGAGTCCTGCACTCCAGAGGGTTAAGGGCTCATTAATTGCATACCTCCTACTGTTAACACTCTCAGCCGCTCCTTGAACACTGCGAGGTCTGGGGGGGCAGGGAGGGAGGGGGTGCAGAAAGGGAGAAGATAGAGAGACGCAGTCAAAGTTAGTAAAAAAACCCTGGAACCGTGAAAACTAGTCATGGAAAGCACAAGTCAAAAAAATACAGTATTTAAAATACAGTCAAAATCCATCAGAAGCAAAAGGGCAAGGATGGAGGATGACTACACGCTAGGCAGAAGAGAAATCTTAGTGGGAAGTCTGATGAGAGGAGGGAGGAACAGGAGGGGAAGGGCGGCATCTGACACTGGGGAGCAGTTGAGCTGCATGGTTTGAGATCTCCTCTCACACCTTGATGGGAGAGGGGGTGGCCTAGCATCTTCATCTGCCACGACCAAAAGCATCCTGCCAAGCTGCATCACAGGGACTGGGACCCTCTGCAGAGCAGGGAGCTGCCTCCCACCAACACCTGCTCCACAGGGTTTGCTCTGCTCGTGCTACTGGGAGGATTTCAAGGTCAGCCCAAGAAGGTAAGGGTGCTGCCTTTGCACAGAGGAGGAGGACTGGGGTGTTAATAAGCTGGCAGCTCACGAGGCAGGCAGGCACAGCCGTCTCTTCTGGAGCACGCTCGGTGTGGGCGGGAGCACCGGCACACTGGAGCAGTGGGCAAGCAGACAGCACCAGCGCCGCCTGCCCGGCTAGCTTAGGTGACCCAAGTGCCTCAATCTCACCTGGGTTACAAAAAAGGCCTTGGAAACACTTGTCCTTTGGGTCAGCAGGGAAAATCAGACAAAGTGGGGAAAAGGAAGATGGGAGCACTTCAAGCCCAGCTCCCTGCAGGGGCTTGCCTGGCTCTTCCTGAGCTGGAGGAGGATTTCCATCAATTCCCCTTGGCATGAGGCAGAGGCAGCTGCCTTCCATGGGGAGAAAGACAGACAGACAACCTTCCACAGGGAGAAAGACAGGCGGACAGACACACACAGCCTTCCACACACCACCCAGATTTCAGCGTGCTAAGGTACTATTTCTTTCTTTCTATTTTCAGGGTCATACTGAGTTCCTGTAGTCATCCTGTCCTTGTTTTACACACTTACCATGCCAGACCAGCTGCAGTGAAAGATCAGGATGAGATTACTTTGTTTTTTAAATAGAAAGGACAAGAGAAAGGGGAATTTGGTGGCTCCAGCCCCACCACTCCTCTGACCGAGTAGCCCTGGGCAGGTTTTCTCCCTCTGACACTTTTCCCAAAGATCACACTGCTTAATCCAAAGAGGGCTTCCAAACCAGAACCAAACCAGTTGCTAAACAAAAGGCAATTGAGAAGAAGAATCAATTTCTGAGACTAACCATCCAACTCCTTTGAATCACAGCACTGTCACTTAAACTGTTGGCAACAGTGATCACACCACAAAAGCTGACCTTTAAAGGACTTCACTGTTCAGAAAGAGGAAACAAGATTGTTTCCAAGTTTCAAAACCACTCCTGTTATTAAGTGCCCTGTCAAGTGTCACATACTCTTTCAAAGCAAAAAAAAGCCAGCAGGATCTGCTTAGAAATTGGCTTTTTCTGCCACAAGCAGGCGACACCCAACCTCAGGCCCAGCTGGAGTTCTGTGTTCTGCACCACCGCAGCTCCTTCCCCACTTCCTGAACACTATTGGCAAGCTAAGTTCACCCAGTTATAGTTAGGATTGACCAGATGAGGTTTTCCAAGATAAGAATACCAGGGGGAAATCTACTCAGTATAAATAATACTTACAGCAAGATTAAAAAAAGTCCTTTGCTAAGCTCTAGCCACCTGAGTCTGGGGTTCTACCGCAAGACACAGCCTCAGCATGAGCTGGCAGCTGCCACCATTGTATCTTGCCCCCAGATATTTATAATCATTATTTCCTATGAATTCATGGATTCCTGGGAAGCAAATCAACACCAGCAGCCACAATGACAGGTATTTTAATATGAAAGCCCCAAAGGAACAGAGATTAAGCTTAAGGGCTTGCTCAGACCCATGCTGAGGTTCCTTCCAGCCAAGACCTATGGACTAGCCATGCCTGAATGCTTCCCACCACGGTGAGCCACACTAGGACACACTGCTTGGCTTGTGGCAACTCACCCCGGGGAAGCAGGAAAAATGGAGCCTTGACTGCTTCCCCTGGATGATGGCTGGCGCTGCCAGGAAAGACTTGCTCTTGGATCACACTGGGCTCTGCATCCTCTGAAGCCAGGATATGGCTGGAACATACCTGGCTCCTGAGGAACCAGCAGACTCAGCAGCTCTCTGAGCTGACTTTCCCTCTGAACTGACCTTCTCCTCAAGCAGACCTGTGAGTTGAATGTACAAGTGGAGAACAGTAAGGAGCAGTGTCTCTCAAGGCTCTCTACTGGGATCAGTAGGGTTTAATTCCTCCATCGATGACATGGACAGTGGAATGATGGGCACCCTCAGCCAGGTGACACCACTGAGTGTTGCAGTGACATGCTGGAGGGACAGGATGCCATACAGGACATACATACTTGGACAGGCGGGAAGAGAGGGACTATGTGAACTTCGTGAAGTTCAACAACGCCAAATGCAAGAGCCGGGGCAATCCCCAGTCCCAGCACGGATGGATGGATGGATGGATGGATGGATGGATGGATGGATGGATGGAAAGCAGCTTTGTAGAGAAGGATTTTGAGGTCCTGGTGGATGTGAAGCTGGACATGAGCCAGCCACGTGCACTGACAATCCAGAAATCCATACATGTCCTGGGCTGCATCGGAAGTGTGACCAGCAGGCTGAGGGGAGGCGTTCTACCCCTCTGCTTCACTCAGGTGAGACCCCACCAGTGCTGCCTCCAGCACTGGGGTCCCCAGGGCAAGACAAACATGGATTTGCTGGAGCAAGTCCAGAGGAGGCCACAGAGATGCTTGAAGGCCTGGAACCCCTCTGCTATGGAGATAGACTGGGAAAGCTGGGGGTGTCAAGCCTGGAGGAGAGAAAACTCCAGGAAATCCTGTTGTGACCTTTCAGTGTATAAAGGGACTTACAGGAAAGGAGCAGAGAGACTTTTTACCAGGCTTTGCAGTGCCAGGACAAGGGACAAGGGTTGCACACTGACAAAGGGCATGGCTAGATTGGACATAAGGAAGAAATTCTTCCCCGTGAGGGTGGTGAGGCCCTGGCACAGGTTGCCCAGAGCAGCTGTGGATGCCCCATCCCTGGAAATGTCCAAGGACAGGTTGGACAGGGCTTGGAGCAACCTGGTCTAGTGGAAGGTGTCCCTGCCTGTGGCAGTGGGATTAGACTAGGTGACCTCTTAAGGTCCCTTCCAGCCCAGACCATTCTGTCAGTCTATGACTTCCTGAGCAGCACGGTAACTCTGCTCCCCACACCCAGCTCCCTTTCCTGCTGAGGGACAGCTGTCACTGCCACCACTCACAGTTGACTCTCTCTGGGTTTCATCCAGGCCCTGCTCTACTCTCAAAAGGGATACGCATCCACCAGGCATAAGGCTTCAGGGCTCTCCTCTCCTGCTCTGCTTCAGAACTGTAGTGCCCACAGCAGAGGCTAAAAACCCTGAGCTGGAAAAGCCTTTCCTCATCCTCTCCACTACCCAACCATGATAAGTGACTCCAAGTTCACCTAAAAAGTCTCCCTGCTTTCCTCGCAGTGCTGACTATGAGCACGTCTTCTCCCACAGCTGGGTTCACAGCCATCATCTCCCCACCTCTTGCCATCAAAATATCTCAGGCACAGGACATGCTCCAAGCTGGAGCTGGACTGCCCCTGAGGTTCAGCCAAGGTTTGGTCCTCCAGAGAAGCATGTCAGAGTCCAGACTGTGGGATGAAGCAGCTTCCTCACCATCCAGTGAACTGGTCCAACCAAAACCTACTCCCTTCCCTACCGCTCCTGGTACACTGTAATCCTGTCGGAAGGTCCAGCAGGTCCAGGGCTGGTGTCCCTGTGCTGGCAGACGAATAAGGAATCAAGGTGATTTACATGCACCGTGCATTCTGATTGGCTGGTTCAATTGGCGAAGTTAGTAATCATCACTGCTGTTCTACTCTACGTTAGGAGCAGGAGCATGCCTCTGGAGCACTCGGAGTGCCAGGGAACCACCCTGGGAAGCACCAGTGAGGTGGCAGAGTTCAGCAACCTCATCCTGGCTGGGAGAATGGTAGCAAACTACAGAAATCAGCTCTAAGGCACATGGAGAGGTGCTGGGTTTAAGCACTTTCAGATCAGGATTTCAAGTCCTGGGGACCACACACACACTTCTGTACAACACCCATGCAGCTCTCACTCAAACACATTTGGATTTCCGCCTCTCTACTTGGACAGGAATGCATCCCAAAGCTTCCTTGTTATGATCACCAGTAGGGACTCATAGCTCAGTCTTGGAAAAAAGGCAGCTAAAGGATTTAGAGATGCTGGGGCAAGCTGGAAGTTCAGGAGGGCAGCCTCAGCCCTGCAGAGATGAACCCAGTACGTTCACCCCCAGCTCTGAGGGTCCCCAAGTGCAGCAAGAGGAGCTGAGAGAACAGACCTCCAGCTCTCACCAACACAAAACCTCTCTGCTTTGCAATTCCAGGAGATGCAATTGCTTCCAGCCCTTCTGGGCTTTTTGCTTCTGGGTCAGCACGATCAGTGATGGCACTGGCTGAAGAAACATGAGCTGAGTACTGGGGTGACAGCCGGAGGGTGGCAGGACTGCACTGCTGCTGCTGCTGCTGCCGGCAACTACAATTTTAGAGTGATCATTACTAAGGAAACTTCAGACCCCCGACTTGTGAAGCAATCTACCTAAGAAGCTGTGAAAGAGAGGGGAGCTCAAGCAATGCAGCACCAACTGCTCTCAAAGCCCTCACCCAGTTTGTCTGTGGATGTGATAATATCGGCTGGAAGGGAGGAGTCCAGATCTGCATCCAAGATGCCCAGTGGATCGAGTTGTGCTACATGATGCCCTCGAATCTATGAAATGCACCAGGAATGGAAAGGAGAACAGGAACCAAAAGGGAGAGAAAAACAAAAGAGGGGAGGGGTAAAAAAGTTAAATTACATTAGAATTAATTTGCAGAGTAATTCTCACCGACGTTTGGAGAAACAGTTACTGGTGCATCATCAAAATTTACACAACTAATGCCGAGAGGATCAAGCTTTGCAATGTGGTGACCCCTGACCTGGAAGCAACAACACAGATTAGTCATCAAAACAAGTGAATTGAAGAAACATTCCTAAAAAAAAAAGAAGTTAGAAAATTTCATTCAGACTTTCCCTCTTCACATTTTGTGCAGAGCTACCCCAATTCTAGCTGCAGCTGAAGCCTGGAGAAGTTGGGCTTAGTGTCACCTACAGCACACAGGAGAGTGCCAGCAGCCAGCAGGACTGCTCTACCTCGCACCAGGTTTGGCAGGGGTACGGGGCGATGGAAGCTCCTGCACAGCAGAGACGGGGTGTAAGGGTCTCCTGATGCTTTCCCAGTGCCCAACTCGAGCAGCTCCTCTCTACAGATGCAGGAACTTCACACTGATGATCTCCTCCTAAGCATCACAGGCACATGAAGAGGCAATTTGCCCAGAGAAGCTGTGGTTGCCCCCTCCCTGGCAGTGCTCAAGGCCAGGTCGCATGTGCCTTGTGGAACAACTTGGAAGGTTGCAGTAGGTGTCCCTGCCTATGGCAGGGGGGCAGCAGGGTGGAACAAGAGAAGCTTTAAGGACCCTTCCAATACAAAGTATTCTGGGATTATATGAATTCTTCCCTGTGAGTGTGGTGAAGCCCTGGCACAGGTTGCCCAGAGAAGCTGTGGCTGCCCCTGGATCCCTGGAAGTGTTCAAGGCCAGGCTGGTCCAGGCTTGGAGTAACCTGGCACAGTGGAAGGTGTCCCTGCCCGTGCCAGAGAGGTGGGAACCAGATGGTCTGTAAGACCTCTGCCAAGCCAAACCACTCCACAACTCAAAAGTAATAATGACTTGGACATGCAAACACAGTTGCAATTAAGGAGTCCTCACTGATGCCGCAGCGGAGTAGTAATTGCTCACCTATAATCACAGGGAAAACCAAGCTCGATCCAAGTAAGAAATTCTTGTGTGATGTTTTAAGTAGGTTACCAATCACATGCAGGGCTTCCTTCACCTTCCTACTCTTTCATACCTCCATATACCGTCCTGAACCTCCCCACCTGCACATCCCGCTGCAGCTACAGCTCTACTGTGACACCAGGGCACGGAGGGAGGTGGATTTCTCACTACAAATAGCTTAGAAAAATACATCCAAGAGCCATCATCTTCCTGCGCTGCCATTCAGAGCCTGAAGAAGAGACGAGCATGCTGAAGAGGTTACGGATTTTGTGTTCAAATCACTGACTTTGAGCTTCTGCCTCCAACTACATCAGTCACTGCACGTTCAAACTCGGCGTCTGCCCGCTTGCTCCACTGGCAGGGGCTGCCTGAGAGCTGGCAGCGTGGTCATCTCTCATGGAATCAGCCATGCAGGCCCTCGCAAACAGGTCCCGATGCTGACATCAGCGCTGCAGCTGCAGAGGCAGGCAGGGCAGGGGCACTGTCTTGGAGCCAGAGAGCAGGGCCAAGGCTGGGCAGACCTTTGGACTCGCCCAGTGCTATAGCTCCTGCCCTAACTCACAGCCTTTTACACTGGATTTTCCCCATACCTCAGCAGGAACACAGCTGCACAGCACTGCAAGTGCTTCATCGCAGGAACCCGTGAGAAGCTCACGGTCACAACTGCACAGCATCTGGCTTCATTAACTTCTCACCACAGCCATAATTACAGCCCCCATACTTGATAAACCAGAGCACAGCAAAAAGTAAAACTGTAACACAGATGTAGAAACACACTTAAATGTTCTCCCAAGTTAAAATACTTGCTGGCCTTCCCCCAGCCAGAGGATGTTTCTTTCCTGCTCCAAATTCATTTCTCCCAGAAGGCTGACTTGACAGCATTGGTCTGAGCTGCAGCCCATCAGCACCAGACGCCTCTATCAGGTTGCGAATCACATGGCAACGTTTCCTGAGCCTTCCTTTTAGGACCTTGGAAGTTCTGTCAGCAACAGGGGGGAAGCAGGATGGGTGCTCCATGCCACTGCTAAGCATGGCAGGAGCCCACGGCACAGGAGCAGCATTCCAGAAGGCAGCAAACTACCCTGTGTGGAGAAGACCTCCCCCTCCCTGCCACCCTGTTTGGATGACAAAGCTTTAATCTTCCTATTGTCTGGCAAAGCATCAGCTGAGCTTCTGCCCCAACAGATCAGCTGCTCCTATTCCAAACCAGGCAGCCCAGCTCCTATCCTGCGTGCTCTCCATGCAAACACGCGGATCACTCACACTAAATCCAGCCCCCCTCAGCCACCGCAAGCCCCTCTACAAAGGACGCGACCCTCCTCGGCACAAAGTCCACCTACCTGATATGCCCTGATGAGAGACTGCACTGCAAGATGGTCCTCCACCAGTTTATCCACGTTAGGCTGTGCCTGAACCAGGGACTGCGCTTGGGACAGGGTGGAGAGGCTGGGAGTCAGTGGAGGGGGGCTTTGGTAAGCAGTGCCTGGAGCAGCTCCAGCATTGGCGTTGCGAAAAAAGATGTCCCATGACTAGAAAAAGGAAAGAAGAGAGGTGAGCAGGGTCATCACTTGCAGCCCAAACACCTCCTCGGCTGAGGTTACAGAGGTCTCAGCTCTACTGCCAAAGCAGGGGACAGAGCTGCCTCCTCCCCTGTACCTCAGCTCCACGCAGCCACTGCTGAAGGCACCCACCTGCCTTGAACAAAAAAGCACTAAAGCTCTCCCACTATTCCAGCTACATCACTGTCCCACTTCCCATCCATACAGATTGCTTCTCTTGGCATGAGGCCAACACCAGAGCCACCCCTCTCTTGGCAGTGGCACCCAGGACAGGACACAGTGATACCCCGTCCCTTGGCTCTGCTCTCAGAACCGCTGCTCTGAGCAACGAGCCCCAGCCTGGACTTCCAGCCCATTTCCCTCTCCCCAGGGGAAGCCACTGCCCTCTAAATACCCCAAATATTTTCTGAAAAATATTTTGGCCTTGTAATCAAATACACCTCTTCATCTTTCCATGGTCTGAATGGTCTGAGACCTAAATCCCCACATCAGCTGTGTTGTTCAGCCCTCAACCAGCAATGGTTTCCTTTTTCTACCTCTTCTTCAATTTCTCCCCATCCTTTTGGTGACACCAATGCCAGCACTATGGAGGTACTCCCATACCAGCTCTCCCATGCCCAGAATGAGGCAGCTGCCAACAGGCTCTGCTCCTGTTCCCTCTGCAGATGGGCATTTTTAGGTGTTAAGAAAACAAACCAAAACACTTGGAAAGGAAAAAAGCCCTTGACAGACTTGGTGTACTGTCATACTTTTCCAGCACCGTCTGAAAAACCTGGAAGTGTCCCAGGCCAAACCCAAGTTAACCTGTCTCCTTGCAGAAGCACCAACAGATCTGGGGAAGGAGAGAGCCTGGCCAAACAAAGTCCAAGCCACATCCTCCCGTCACGCTTGTGCCTTGTCTCATGTGCCGCCAGATGATGGCAAAGGATGAGGGCACAGCAGAACAGCAGCTGTGTGCCAGCACAGACCCAGGAAGCTCGCTAGAGCAAACAAATCCCGTGGGATTTGCATGCTGGTTTCAGCCCAAGGCTCTCTCCACCGACTGGGAGCTTGGCATCCTGCACCTTGGAGGGCACCAAATACAGCCTTGGCGATCACAGATGGGCAAAGCCCAGCCAGCCACCCCCAAAGTGTTTAAATGAGGTAGAAAAGCGCCCTCAAAGCAGGGTTTGTTTGGGGCAGAAAACAGTTTTTGTCCCCTGGAAGCAGCGTGGGGAGGACTGAAAACCTGCCCTTTGCTGGAGTCGCCTCAGCTCAGCTGCTCCCCCCGAGAGCTCCTCCAGTTGCAGCACCCATCACATGTCCCAGGAAGGTATTTCCAGCCCCAATTTACCCAAGCACCCCATCGCCCCACCACATGACTGCACAAGGTGAATAAATTTAGAAACAGGTCACGCTAAAGGAACATAAATAAAATCTGGAACATTTTGACACTGTAACTGATAAACAATCACTCCCCAAAGGGGAAAAAAAAAGGCAAGACAGAAAACACCCAACCCTCTTCTGACTGCTAAAGGAAATTTCAGTGGGAAACGAGGAAGATCTGCTTTATGTTCCATCCCTGCTCTTCCCTTCCCCACGCTCACAGAGCTCCTGGGTGCCCCCAAAGCCATCAGCTCCTGCAAACGGAGGGACAAGGACCCGGGGATGGGCTCTGTGCCCTTGGGATGGAGAGGAACCTGGCTGGCTGCTTTGCTCCGTGGTTTAAGGTTGTTTCGTGTACTGCTGGCAAATAAAGACAGGCAAGAGCAAAGGAGCACCTGTCAACCTGGGAGGGGGCTGGGGACAGGGACGGAGCCAGGGGTGTCGCCTTTATAACCTTCTCCCTTCTGCCATTCATACCTCTTGGAGTTGCAATTTGCTTCTGTTTTGGAAGAGAAAGTTCACTTTAAACTCTGCAAACAAGGTGTGTCACTGGCTGGGTCAGCTTGGGCACTTTCACTGAGTGCTTTATTGCCTCACAGAATGATGTCCGGATGGCACAGGGCAGGCTGGGGCCCTGGTAAGTGCCAGGAAAACATCACCTTTCAACCTGCTGATGTGGTCTCGAATTCAAGAGAATCCAAGGGCCGTCCCAAGAGTTTCTGGGGAGCACAGAGGTGCCTCTGGAGCTCACATCTCCCACGGGAGAGGCCGAACAGCCCCATCAGAGTTATCCTGTTTTATCACAGGAAGGAGAACTTTGCCTTAATCCAGCATTTGACAAAGGTAATGGCAGTAATAAACTCATGGGGTTACTCCCCTCTGACTCCTCTGTGCCCGTGGCAACTCTGTGAGTGCTCCACTCACTTTTATACACTGTATAGACACATACAGGATGTAAGATACATAGACACACATTTGGGGTACAAGAGAGCTCAGATTCAGGGCATCTTTAGACAGTCCCACAGACACAACACAAAGCATTAGTC
This sequence comes from Corvus cornix cornix, assembly GCF_000738735.6. Lineage (NCBI taxonomy): Eukaryota > Metazoa > Chordata > Aves > Passeriformes > Corvidae > Corvus > Corvus cornix. Next base: position 4,830,540 of record NC_046351.1, on the reverse strand, counting down.
TGCACTGGCTTCCCCAGCGCTCCTCCATGCACTGGCAAAGCGGGATTGGTGAGCCAGCTGTCTGCCACACACCAGGAGAGTTCAGGCTTCAGAGGGATCCTGAGCTCGGTTCTGTGAGTGGAGCTCAGGGCTGGCTCCTCTATTGGGAACAGCCCCAAACCAGCTCACCAAGCCAAACAAGCACCTTCTACGAGACTCAGCTCCCAAAGAAGGGTGTGGGCTCATACTGTCATGTCCCAGCTTCCCAGCTTGGAGGTCAGGCATGCACAGCAAGAGGACGGGGTGACGTTTCCTACCCACTGCAGGCATTGAGGGTGCTGCAGGCTGGGAGGTGCATAAGGGACACACAGCTTCCACCTCCAGCTCAGGCTGCTTCCTGCTCCTTCCCCTGCCATGGGCTCCAGAAGCACCAACCCTGCTTGGCATGGTCCGCAGGGAGAAGAAGAGGAGTATCAGAACTTAAGGCTGAAGGAGGAGGAGAAGTAGCCTGAACCAAATTTAGGGCAGGTAATCTTTGCTGAGAGCAGGCAGTCAAGCAGCAACCAATGGGCTCATGCTATGCACATTGCCGTGTCCCTTATCAGCCTAGACAAGGACCTTCAGTTTTCTGAGCTGTGATGGGCTCACCCCTTTTCATTTAAAATCCCAAACACTGGCATGTTAAGGAGTCTGTGTTAAGGGCTGCTTCATGTACAGATCCATGAGGAGAGCTGGGTCCCTGTCCTCTGGTTCAACCCAAACTCCAGGGGTGCTGCTTAAGGAAGCTGAACCTACCCCAGGTGTATGCAGGTACCACCCACCTGCAGCCACAGCTCTTTGGCCACCTTCCCCAAAGCACCCATGAGCTTGCTTAGGATATGGGAAGACAGTGTGGTCTGTGCCGAGCACCCAAGATGGTCAAACAGGGGGCAGGAGGATGGTGTCCCCACATGCATGGGATGAGGTCCAGGAGCAAGCAGCACCGACCCTGTGGCAGCCCTCTGGCACCCATCCCCCATGCCCTCATCTCCCCTTTCTCCCACTCTGCTCTGATTTTTATTATTCTATTGTTACTATTATCCAACTCTGCTCATCGGACTTTGAAACTGGAGTTCAGCTAAAGGATTCCATGCAGAAAATTCCCTAAAATAACCTATTTTTTACCTTCCCTATTTTAAGCAAGCACTAAAGCTTGTCCTGCAGTTTAAACCCCTGGTGTCTACAAGGAGGAAATGGATTCAGTGTGCTCAGCTGGGACCACCACATCAGCTGGAAGCCTCAGAGGTTTTTGGTGACAACAGCAAAGACACCCCAGCTCTTCCCACTTCAATGTGTCCCTCCCTAGTGGGACGCAGCACAGCGAGGAGCAGCTGCTCTCTGTGCTACACAGGGACAGAAAAACCTCAGCCAGGTCCGCGTGACAGCGTGACTCCTTCCAAGAGCTCCACCCTATGATCTGACCCTTCATCTGGCAGGATGGAGGCCAACGCTTATCAAGGACAGGAGTGGCACTTTCCTCCCCCGGGAGGGCACACAGGCTGATGAAGACTGCGAGCCAGCATGACCAGAGATGGCTGCAAGCCCAGCCCGAGCACAGCAGCTCAGCATCCCACCAGGAACAGGGGACCCATGGAAAAGCAAAGACAGGACAAACGAGTGCACACAGGACAAAGGAGTGCAGAGAGGAGCTGCGAAGGAATCTTGGTAAACAGGTCAGTGGAACGAGGTGGAGTCCACACAAGAGACAAGGCCAGAATGAGGCCAAGTGCACCAGAAAGCACCGGCAAAGTCCACATCAACACACGCATCAAGCCCACCAAAAGTTCTGGGACCTGGAGCTGGATTTTGTAGGATCACAGAACGGTTTAGGTTAGAAAGGACACTCAAAGGTCATACAGTCCCATCTCCCTACTCCAACCCCTTTCTGTCAAGCAGGACTCCAGCTTGGTTTTGTTGGAAAAGCAGTCTTTGAGACTTGCTTTTTTCATCATGAGTCTCAGGTTTGCTTCCTGGAAATGGCAAGACTTCATTTCATTTCATTTCAATCACTGATCTTCCTGCTGTCACAAACGAGTCCCAGCCACGCAGGAGGAAAAATCCTATGTCAGTTACTCCTCTGCTCTCTGAGCACTGGAAGTACTTCCAGAGCTGTTGATTTCCAGGGGATCAGTCACCCAGAAATCACACACTTGGAATCCTTCACCATAAACACTGGACTTGGGGCCTGCAGAGGTGGTGAAAGCTCCACCCTTACAGAGGCTCAAAACCTGACTGCACAAGGCCCCAGGTGACCTGGTCTAGCCATGAAGATGGATGTCACCAACAAGCCAGAGGCCACCTCCAAGCTGGATGCTTGGACAGAAGCTCCAAAGTCTCCTTCCAACCTGAATTCTCCTCCAACTTCTTCAGCCAAATGTGCACATGCCCTGCCTGCCTACAGACAGGCTGACAAGCCCCATTAACGAGAACACAAGCCCAGAAGCAAACCAGAGGTCTGGCCACAGGACCCAAATTCACTTCCCAGCCAGCTTCCATGGTCAGTGCTGATGTTTACTCTCAGATCCACTCGGAGTGACTTTCAAGACTGTCCAGAGTCTGGAATCAAAGAGCTGGTACCATAGCACGACTCTCTGCCAAACACATGATTGTTGCTGGGACAAGGTGGTGTAACCCTCACTTGTTTTTAAATCAAGCTACAGTATTTAAGCTCATGGCTTTTAATTCAATATCGCACCTCTGAAGGAGGGGCTGTACCATGCGCTTGGGCAGCTCCCGAGTCACTATTTGCAAAGGGCACAACCCAAACTAAGATGTTTTGTGACTTCCGATTCTGTCGTTTGGCTCAGCCGTCTGTTTCCCTCCAAAGAAGCATGAAGTCAACATTTTTTGTGAAAATCCTACGTTGAGAACGTTTTAGCACCTACATTTTGGATGGGTGGGATCAGTGCCATTGAAAACACATCCACACTGCCATGAGTGCTGGGGCATAGGATTCCTTATACCCCTGGTTGCTCATTCACTCGTTCTATCCTGGCTTGCACATGACTCACGAATAAAGAAAATCCCTGCTCCACATCAGGACATGTTCAAAACTGTCCTAAAAATCCCCTGGGTAATGCTGAGACTTAGTCACTAGAGGAACATTTTCCTTGTGAAACACTGGGAATGGGGAAAAATGCTGTCAGGTTTCAGAACTCCTCCTCCCAGCTGAGCCCTCACCTGCTGGGCTCACTCTTGCTGGAAGAGCTTCAGGGATCCAGATCAGGACAGACTTCTGCACATACTGCCCACAGCTGGATTGTTTTCCCACTTTGAAGTTCGGGAGCAGCTGGTGGGAATTCCTCTGGCCACCAGACCTTGTCCCCCTCCTGGTCTGCAGATCAGCAGTCTGGCTTTACACACACAAGCTCAAAGCCAAGCTTACCTACATCTGCCCCAACACAGAACACCACCCGTGCCTGAGACAAAAAGGAAACAAGTCACAATGTGGAGAATACCCTCCTTGGCCCTCTTCCCCATCCTCCACTCCGGAATAAACCCTCTTGATAAGCCACCAGAGATGGAAAAAATACAGTATTGGGAGCTTGCTACAGGTGGATTCCCAGAAGCCATTCCTTGTATCCGCTTGTCATCCAGGATGCTGCCCGTGTCCCAAGCCCACGGCGTTCCCTCTTGAACAGAAAAAGCTCCTCTTGGCTCTTGCTCAAGGACTCACTGCTGTTTCTTTTGGGCAAAGTGAGGCAGAAGGACCGTCCACAAACGTCTGGCCCCTACAGATGAATTCACTCCTCCTCAAGAGCTGGCACTTACCTGCACCCACTGCTCAGACACACAGAGAAGTGAAGGTGACGTCCTGGCAAGGTTGATCCTTACCTTATGTACACTTTTGGGATTTTCCAGCCAAGCATAATACATTTCCTCCACATAGTTAGAACTAGTCCCACTCAGAAACGGTTCAGCAGCCACCGGTGCACTGTAGCACCTGAGCTGTTGGAACGTCCTAGGTGCTGCCCGTCTGTGCTGGGAAATTGTCTTTACAGTCTGGGAGGCCGTCAACGGCCTCAGCTTTGCCGCACAAGTCCTTAAGTTAAGCATTTTTCTCCTGTTGCCTCACACAAGTTCCTGTTGAGAGAGAACAGAAAAGTGGGTTACGAATAACTGCAGGAGAGCACTGAACAGAGACCACCCCCTCCCCTGAGCACGGAGAACTGAGCTTAGGATCAGTTTCTAATTTGGATTCATCCATCCGCCCTGTCTCACAGCCAGGTCCCTCACGGCTTGGAAATGCAGTTTACGCTCAGTACACTTGGCATGGCCAGCTCTGCCTCTCCCATCCCTGGCAGCGTGGCATCATCATCTCCCCTGTCACGACAGTGCGAAGCAAATTTGCTTGCTGGGTACCCAACACTGGCTTCGAAGGAGCCGCTGCACACCCAAGCCACCCACATCTCTTAATTTCAGCTTCTTCCATCGCTCTGCCTCCCAGGTAGGTCTGGGCTTCAATTTCTGTGACCACTCTGCTTGGCCGAGGTTTTCTTCTTCTTGGTTTGTTGTGACGTGCACCAGGATAAGGCTGGGAAGAAACCATTTACAGGGGAAAGTGCTTGCAAAGTCGGGGTATAGTAGTGCAAAGCACTTGAGAAGTGGACTCCAGGACAGACTGCTTCTCCTCAAAAGCCCACACCCAAGAATGTCAATGCAGATGAAAGACCCAGAGAGGGACTCTCCCCTGCTCAGAGAACCCAGAAAAGTAACCCAGAGCCGGCGTGGGACCTTTGAGAGCTCCCAACTTGCAGCTTTCAGTAGGGCATGTACCGGGAGGCCTGGGGTTAGCCAGGGGGTTGGCCACAGGGTCAGCCATGGGGTTTACACACATCCAACCAACCAGCGCAGCCCAAGGAAAGCACTGGAGCAGGATCATCCTGAAGGAAGTGCAGGCACTTGGAGCTGCTCTTCTTGGAGCTGCTCTTCTTGGAGCTGCCCTTTCCACCCAGCTTCTCCCACAAGAGGCAGGACCCAAGGCCAGAGGTGACCCAGCTGGCTGGTTTCCATATCCCAGAAGAGTTTAATGAGCAGCAGCCCAATGTCAAAGCAGTTATCATGCGTTCGCCAGATTAAAAAGAAATTTCACAAGGGACTAGAGAAAACAACACACCTCCATGGCCAGCGTTTTGCTAGCCAGCCTTCCAGGTTTGTCTTGCTGAATCTAGTTCAGACACTGATCTCTTCTCAGTAACAGGACCCGAGGGTTGTGTCAGGGGAGGTTTAGGTTAGATATTAGAAAAAGGTTCTTCACCCAGAGGGTGTTTGGGCACTGGAACAGACTCCCCAGGGAAGTGCTCACAGCACCGCGCCTGGCAAGGCTTCAAGCAGCATTTAGACAACGCTCTCAGGCACAGGGTGTGACTCTTGGGGATGGTCCTGTGCAGGGCCAGGACTTGGACTTGATGATCCTTGTGGGTCCCTTCCAGCTGAGCATATTCTGCGATTCTGTAGTTCTGTCTGCCTGGCATGACAGGGGCTACACTTCCCATCACAAACCTTAAGGTTTTGGTTCAAACAGCCTGAGGAAGACCCAGAGTCACCTGAATTCAGCCAAAGTGTTTGACAGATTTACCCACAGGAAAAAGGGAACCACTTGTCCTTTCCACCCTGCCCACAATCACACCTGGCAAGAAAGGTGCGGGACCACGAGTGCCACAGCACTGGGGATTCACCCTCTTCAGATCTGCACAGCATAACACACACAGGTATTTATCTGAAAGGCTGAGAAAGTCAGGGATGTTCAGTCTAGACAAGAGAAGGCTCCAGGGAGACCTTACAGACTCTCCCAATCCCTAAAGGGGCTCCAAGAGAGCTGACGGGGGACTTTAGACAAGGGCCTGGAACGACAGAACAAGGGGGATTGGCTTCCCACTGCCAGAGGGCAGGGTTAGATGGGATACTGGGAGGAAATTCTTCCCTGCAAGGGTGCTGAGGCACTAGCACAGGTTGCCCAGAGAAGCTGTGGCTGTCCCATCCCTGGAAGTTCAAGACCACGTTGGATGGAGCTTGGAGCAACCTGGGATAGTGGAAGGTGTCCCTGCCCATGATAGGTGCAACTGGATCATCTTTCAGGTCCCTTCCTACTCAAAGCATTCCACAATTCTGTGATATTTCAGACAGTCAACTGAATCAGGTGCCAGAGCATAGGCATGCATATGGCAGGGAAAAAGCTTTAGGACAGAAGCAGCATCAACATCTCCAGTTTCCTGTCCAGTTTCGGTGTTGTCACTCAGCAGCATCCAGCGACCTCTCAGGAAAACAGTGAGGTTAATGCCGGAGGTTGACCCAAAGCAAGCAGAACTAGCTTTGAGGATCCTCTTTGAGGATCTCTTGCAGGAACGGTTGGCTAGGAGCCTGGACAGAGACAGGACAAGCTTGGAGCTGGGATAATTGCAAGTTGGATCAAAATAGAGAACCAGAAGCAAAGACGTAGTAAACCGAGTCTGAGATAAGGGATATCAGGGTCAAATAGGAATGCAAAGGTCACACTGGGAGTGATGACTGAGGAAAGTGCAGAGGGGCAGCCAGCCACAGCCCAAACCTCACCAAAAGGTCAAACCTCAGGAATACCCACAACAGATGACGGCCCAGAGCTCACCAATAAGCAGATTAAAGTGCTAAATGTGACCCACCCGCAATCGGGATGGGGACGTCAGCCTAGACGGCGGGTACTTGGGAACGACTTGGAATTTAGGAACGCGTCCTAGGTTAAAAACAGCATAAATTCCACTTTCCAGGAAGCAGCGGGGCCACAGCCACCGGCTGCAGCCACAGCCGATCCAGCACCGGGCACCTCCGGGCCCGCGGCGGGCGAGGGCCTCACGGCGGGCGGGCTCCGGGGCAGACCCTCTGTGGCCGCTACACCGCCGACCCCGGCCCACCAGAGCCCACCAGACATCGCCAGGGAGCGCCGCGGGCTCGGACGGCATCCTCCGACCGGGCAAACGGAACGGAGCGGCGCCGCCGAGAGCGCGCGGGGGGGACCCGTGAGGCGGCCCCGCGTGCCGGCGGGCGCGGGAAGGGCAGCGGGACCCCCGCCCCGCCCCCGAGAGCGCGCCGGGCCCGCCCCCGCCCCGCGCCCCCAATCACCGCCCGCCGCCGCCGCCCGCACTCGGCGCTCCGCGCTGCCTGGAGGAGCGGAGCCAACGGCTGGGCTCTGCCATTGGCCGCAGGGCCGTCCGTCTCGCCACAGCCCCGCCCCCCCGGCTCCCCTCCTCCCAGGCGCCCGGGCGGCGCCAAGGACACCGGGGCGCGACCGCGGGCCCCCGGCCCGGCGCGGCCCCCGGCGCGGCCCCCGGCGCGACCCCCGCCCCGCCCCGGCCCCGGCCCCCGCTCCCGGCCCTCCGGCCCGGCTGGGTCCGGCCCCACCGTCCGGCCCTGCCGTGGAACCCACCGGCACGTCCGCGCAGCCCGCTCGTGGCCCCGGCTCTGACAGCGGCCCCGATCTCTGGCCCCGCCCCGCCCCGCCCTTGCGTCACCACGCCGCGGCGCCCCGCCCCTTTTGCCCCGCCCTTCCAGCCCGGCCCAGGGCGGCTGCGCCGTCGGGCGGCGAGCGGCGGGCCGGGCCGGGCCGGGCCGGGCCGGGGAAGGGCCCTGGCGGGGCCTGGGATCCCCTGTGGGCTCTGGGGACCCCCGGAATGGCCAGACAGTTCTCACCGTGGCCTGGAGACCCTTGGTATGGCCTGGCAACACGCACCGTGGTCCATGGCCCGCAACCCTCGTCATGGCTTGGTGACCCTCACCGTGGCTTCAGGACCCCAACCGTGGCCTGGGGACCTCTGCCACGGCCTGGGGACTTACTTCCACTGTGTCGTGGAGGACCCCTTGCCCTGGGGGACCTCAGGCCTTTCGGGACATCCCAGCAAGTGTGACAGCCAGCGGATGCTCAGCAGGGCACAGGAAATGCTCCGGGAGCTCTGGGTTTCTGGCAATTTCCTGACACTGAGTCATGGTGGTGCCAGTCTCGGCCCCAGGAGTTGTGCAGGGCTGGACGGCACTTTCAGGAAGTGAAACAGGTGCCAGGAAAGCACCCCAACAGCCCAAGTCCACGCAAGCCCGGCCACGCACATCCCCGGCCCTCCCAGCATGGTGCAATCTCCGGCACACTGGATGGACACGAGGATGAGGGGTGTCCCTGAAGGCCATGTCCCTGAAGGCCATGTCCCCAGGGTGCCATGAGTGGGCACAAGAAACCGAGGGGACAGGAGGGTCCTGCACCCACTGGTGCTGGGGCAGTGGGGACAAGAGGGGTGCCAGAGGGCACACAGCTGGCCATGGCACCAGGGGTCTGGGCAGTGCAGAAGGAAGCTGTGGGGAAGCTTCGGCTCTGCCCCGCACCCCAGCTCCGGATCATTCCCTGCTCTGCCCCACACTCTGGTCCTGGAGCATCCCCTGCTCTGCTCCATGCTCTGCCTCCCCACTGCACTGCTTGGGGGCAACCACCCCCTCCAGCCCTCCAGTCTCAACAGAGTAATTGGGCAAAACTGGGCATTGCGAAACCTGGAAATCCCACTCTGACAACGCTTCCTTCTAGAGACTCTTGAAAACCAGCCCCACTGACGCCGGGCTCAGAGAGCAGCCAAGCAGCCCTGCAGGCGGGACAGGCAGGAGCAGGCAGCCAAGCGCCTCAGCAGTTTGCAGGTGCTGTGAAGTCTCTGCCCAGGACTCTGCAGCCAGTGACGGCAATGGCATTCGTCCCTGATTTGGACACACTGGAGAGCAGCAGGTAAGAAGAGATGTGCCAGAGAGGACTTTGGGGATGTGATTGCTGCATTCCTGACCTTGGCTTCACCATCTCTCTTTGCCTTTCAGCCTGAATGAGGAGACGTTGTATGGCCCCGACTGCTTCTGCCCACAGAAGGTAACGCTGGGGTGGTGGGAGCAGTGGGGTCCGTGTGGTATGGAAGCCAGGCTCTCACTCTGCATCCCCTTTCCTCCCCAAAAGCCCCAACTGGACTTGGAGGTGACATCGCCTGGGGTGGGCATCCAGGTGACAGTGACAAAAGGACACCTTTCCAGGACCTTTCGCCAGGCTGCCATCCTGGTGGCTGCTGTGACCAAGCTCCTAAAGCAGCCGTCGCACAAGGACTTTGCCGATAGTGACCTTGGCAGCTTCTTGGATGATATCTTCGGTAGGAGGGTGATGTCAGGGGTGTCACTCCAGCCAGAGGATACTCTTGGGGGATACTCTTGGACCTGGGAGCATCAGCGTCCCCCTGACTGTCTCACTCCCTACAGAGCCCGTCTCCTTCCAGTGCATCAAGGGCAGTTATACTGGGGCACCCGTTTTCCGCTACACTCGCTCCCAGTCCTTTGACATCCTGGACATTGACCATAAATGCTTCGTACTGGAGTCACCCACCCAGCTGGTGGCACTGCACCTGCAGGGACCTTCTGCTGGACGGAAAGGTGAGAGCATATGGTCCCATCCCACCGTCCCTCTCCCCAAACCCAGGACCATCCAGGAGCTGACCCACAATCCCAGGACCGCCTGTTTACCTGTCCCTTCTCTCTGCAGTGAAGCTTAACATCGCTCTGTACCGTCCCCGGTCATCACAGGGCAGCCCAGGGTCTGGAAGGGTGCCGGTGGCACTGGGTATCAAGGGCTACCAGCTCTACATGTCATGTGTGATGAGTGGCACCAAGCCCGTGCTGCAGCTGGAGGTGAGCAGGGGGTCCCACCAGTGTGTCCTCTGTGGGGCTGGGGGCTCTATTCCACCTTAACTCCCATTTCACCTCCGTGGTTATAGGAAGCAGACGTCAGGAGGGATATTGAGAGTGTGGAGCTGACCCGCTTCATCTTCTATCGCCTGGACAGCCCAGCTGAGGGGACCACCCGCTTCGAGTCGGCTGCCTTCCCCGGCTGGTTCGTTTGCACATCCCTGCAGCCCCGCCAGCCTGTCAGCATCACGAACACCCCAGACCAGGTGAACATTGCTACCTATGAGCTGAGCGGGCGCTGAGGACCCTGCATCAACCCAACCGGCAGTCACTGGTTTTCAGGCTGTATGTACTAAGTACAACCCCCTGGGACACAACCTCCCTCCCCATCTATTTCATGTGAAATAGCAGCTCTGGGCCCCATGGGCTCGAGCCACCCCAATCTGTATGTATGTATTTATTTATTTATTGTATCTGCCCATTGCTTTTGTACTTACTTATTTTGCCCTCTTATTTATGATTGCTTTTAACTTGTATGTGGATGGAGGTGGAAATAAAAGGTTTTCTAGGACAGCATTGCTCAGCTCATTGTTCATGTGGGATAGGGTTATGGATGGGAAAATCCTTCTGTTTTGGCTGCTTTTTGGGTGAAAACCCAGGGAGTGGGTGGCCACCCCACAGCTCAGGAACCATCCTGACTTGGTCAGACCCACGCAGGACCCTCCACCACCCTGTCTCCATGCCCACACCACAGCTGGGAGGTGACTGGGGTGGGCATCCCATGGTGGATCCCCAGCAGCCCTGGCAGCCACCTGGAGCTGTCACCTCTGAGCCAGCTGCTGCCAGCACATGGCATGGTGGACCACAGCACGGCAGGACAATGAGTGGCGTGGCGTGGCATTACAGGGTGTGGCATGATATCACATAGTATGATGTGGTGTACCATGTCATGCAATTTCACACCACACCATGCCTTATGTAGCACAGCATGGTGTGGTGTGGCACTGAGTGGTATTGCATGGCGTGGTATGGCGTTATGTGGCATTGCACAGCATGGCACGGCATGAAATTGCGAGGCCAGACGTGGCACGGCATCGCACACCGTGCCGTGGAACGTTGCGGCCTGGCACAGTATGTCACGTCACGTCACGTCACGTCACGTCACGTCACGTCACGTCACGTCACGTCACGTCACGTCACGTCACGTCACGTCACGTCACGTCACGGCTCGGCTCGGCTCGGCTCGGCTCGGCTCGGCAGGGACCCGGCCCTCCCCGGCCCCCCCCTGCGGTTGAGGCCGCCGCTGGGGGCGCGTTGTCCCCGCCCCCGACCCCTCCGACCAATGACAGAGCCGCAGCCGCCGCTTGGCTCTCTCCATTGGTCGGTTTGAAGAAGGCGGTGGCCAATGAATGCGGGCGGCGGTTGCTGGAGCTGTGGGCGGTTGTTCTGCGGCGGCGCCGTGATGGAGCGGGCGGGAGCGCCGGAGCTGGCTCTGAGGGGTACCGGTACTGAGGGGTGCGGGCGGTCTGGGGGCCCTGTGGGCGCGGGGGAGAATGCAGCTCTGAGGCCCTGCGATGCGGGGGTGCTGCGACCTGCGGACCCTCTGGGGCGGGTACCCTGCGGGGAGGCCGCGAGTTCTGTGGGAGTGCTGGACTGGAGGCGCGCAAAGACGGGGCTGTGGGGAGGGTGTCAGGGGTGGCCTGGGGGCTGCTGGGAGGGAGGCTGAGTGGGGGCCGCGGGATCGGTGTGGTTAGGGGTGTGGGAGTCCGCAGGAGGTGCCCACAAAACGGGCCCAGGGACGCGGTTTGGGAGAAGGCAGTGTGGAAGGATTGGGGGCGTGTTGGGGGGGGGTCGTGCTGCTCTTGGGGCTCAGTGGAAGCCTTGGAGAGCAGAGGGGGCTTGACATGTCCCTAAAGCCCAGGGCGAAATGTGGGTGATCGGGTGAGACTGGGAGAGTGTTAGGGACGGGGGCCCTCGGGATGGGGTGATGCTGGACTGTGACTGTGAGGTGCTGTCGCGGGTTGGGTTTGTAATCGGGCGGAAACACCAATTTAGTGTAGTGGTTTGGTCCAAAATACTCATTACTGTTTATCTTCTGTGAGATAAGAATTAGGAGAAACGCAAAGCAGGCACCAAACTTAAAAGAATATAAAGAAATTTATTAACAGACCTAAAAGAAGGGAAAAAAAGTTATACCACCTTCAGAACTCTCCTCCTCCCCCCACCTTTCTCCCTTCTCCCACTGACAATGTGAAAAGACAACCCTTGAGATGTTCAGTCTGTTACCACTTCCATAAAAACCTTGTTCAGTCCATTAGAAAGAGAAGTCTCTTCTTGCTCATGCTATGAAAACATTATCACAACGAGAGAGCCGCCCACTTCCAAATATTGTTCAGTCCATTTAGGAAGAGGAGTCTCTCTGCCTGCATGTGAGTCCCTTCCCCCAACTTGCAGCTTTTCCCGCAACTGCTTTCGAGGGTCCACTCTTGAAGGTTTTTTGGGGTACAATTTTAAGGTTGAGCCGTTCAGAAACAAAAAACAGAGGCCCTTCTCCTTCCCTGGGAGCAAAGGGTCTTCCTCATCTTCATCTCTAGGACTATCTCTGGGAGCATCTCTAGGGACTGAGGTTTTCTCCTTTCCCGTTTGGAGCCAAAGTCCTCATCTGGTCCATCTCTCCCTGTCCAAACTTCTCATGAAATTACAGCTGTGTCAGCATCAGCCTATCTCAGCGCAGGTGCTTTTGCTCACGAGCTGAACACTCCACCCCCCAGATCTTCATGGAATTACAACGGGATACTCTGATATATCATAGCTTCACAACAGACTTTCAGCTTTAAGCATCTCCTCTCTCTCTTCCCTCAGGGTTTCAGCTCTTCACAGCAGTAAAAGGGTTAATCTCACCTCGGCCTTGCAGCTTTGCAGCTGGAATGTTGAATCTTTCTTATCGCAGTGGAGAGGGGGGAGAGCTGAGCTGCTCCAGCTGCCCACGGCAAGGCAGTGGGGGGGGTTCCATGGCTGGAACAGGTCCATGGCTCCAGGATGGCCGTAGCCCGGCATGGCCTGGCCCAAGCAGGGCCTGGCCGGGCCCGCTGGCCCCCACACGGGCCCCGCAGCCACCTGTCCCAGCGCCAGAAACAAGAGAGAGCTTGGGGGGGAGTTTGTCTATTCTTAAATGTGGATCACAGAGGTGGTCACAACTTTAAGTGGCTCAGAGAATTGTCCATATTCAAACTGGCCAGCTGATAGGTTCTGCCAGGTCCCAGAGGAAGCTGTAAACAAACACCCCTTAGCAAGGACATCCCTTTCGGGACTATGCTTGCTAACCTATGACAGGTGCCCTGGTGCCGCAGCCAAACTGGGAGTGTCGGAAGTATCCTTTCTCCTCCTTTTGAGACGCTCCTTGCTTTTCCCTCTTACTTGTGTTAGAAGAGGCCTTGGCTGCTAGTGGGCGCAGGCCTGCGGGATATACAGCTGAAACGGAATCGTGGGCAGCATCTCCCCTTTCCTTCTGCAAACTGAGCCCTGCACAGCTGGGGTGTTGAGTGGCATCACTCTGTGAGGGTCGGGAAGCTCAAGTGCCAGTGAGCCTCTGGGCAGTATCATGTGCATGGGAATTTCTGGGAACAGCATTGCCAGGTTCCCCAGGCAGGGAGCTTGAGAGATGTGCAATGTAGTGTTTGAGACTAAGAGAAATCCATTGTCACAGATATTTGTTCTTTGAGAACTGAGACCGTGCTGTGTGCACTGCATTTCCTGTCATCTCTCTGCAGAGCAACGGAGGAGCCGGCCGCAGAACTGCCAAGCAGCCAAGGAAAGGCTGAAATGCGCAAGCACAAAGTAAGTTAGGAGGATGTTGGGCTTGGATGAGATGATATGTAAAGGTCTGAGGTATAGCTGGCTCTCCCCACTGGCCAGTGTCTGCCTTCTCTGGCCTGCGTACAAAGAACCAGCTCCTGCCAGGGCCTCGCTGTCTGGGCTCTGCCCCCACAGCACCCTGGCACTGGTCTATGGTTACTGGCAGCAGGAGCAGAGGGATGGTTTGAGTGCTGGCATTTCCCAGTGGCTGATGGTGTCTCTTCTGCATATTTTATGAGTCTCTGTGAAACTTTCTCATCTCAGCTCCTGGCTCTGGCAGAACAAGCCTTGCTGCTAAAAACTCAGATCCAGAACCAGGTCTCAAGGAAAGGGTGACTGGAGTCTCACCACTGGTTTTTAATGGCAGCTTCCAGTGGCCTTTGGAATATGTTCGTATCAGGAAGGGGCGTTTTCAGTGCATCTGGCAGGAAAATAGGAAGAGAAGAAGCAGGATCAAAGAGCAAACCAGTTCCTGTCACCAGGCTCTGGGAAACGCCACTAATGTAATAGAAATGAGAGAAGATTCACGACCTTTCTTTTTGGCATAGGGCAGCACTTGGGCAGAACAGAAGATGATCCCCCCTCACTCTCTAGGCTCTTTCTTATGGAAAAGTACTTGTGCAGGCATTCATCTTCCCAGAGGGCTGAGCTGCTACCCTGGAGCAGAGGGATGGGAGAACTCCCCAGCTGGCTGCTGTCAGAGGGCTCCAGTTCTGTGAGGAGGAGAGGACAGGACTGTGGGAGCTGACAGTGGCCTGCTGTCCCACCTTCCTGCTTAGCTGCCAGTGCCTGGACAGCTGCAAGGCTTGTGGATCAGCTACACTGCAGTGAACCCCACTCAGGACTCTCTGAGGCACCACTATGACCTGCAGCGTGGCAGCGGCGTGACCCCATCTGTCTGTGACACACAGGGCAATCTGGGAGCCTCCAAACCCCCTACCTGGCAGACAGTTGCCTGCAGGAATCATTTTGGTTAGCTTTGTTGTCCATGGAAGTTTGGGGACAACCTTGGATGTTAATGGTTTGTGTTGCTTTTCTGTTGCCACACAAAAGAAAAAGAATTCATAGTATGGGCTAGTATTCCTTGACAGGTTTTTGATTTCTGAAAACTACTCCTAAGCTCCTGTGTCTGAGACAACCAGCAGTGGGTTAGATATTTAACTCTTTCTGCTTTTCTTATGGCTGATAAATAACCTGATAATTTGTTTGACTTTCACAGACACTTTTTAAAGAACTGGACTAATCACCTGAATCCACCCTTCGAGCCAGTTTCTAAACTCAAGCATGTAAGTAGGAAGCTTTTGGGTCTCTCATGCTTTAAGTGAGTCTGGGCAGAACAGGGTCCCCTGTCACGAATGAGTGTTTCATGGTTGCTTAAAGAATCACTGGCAAAGGTATCAGCAAAAGCAGGTGTAATATAAAAGTGAAAGCACGACAAAGTTCATTGTCAAGGTTCACTCTACTAACTGGATGGTTAAAGCACATGGAGAAAAAGCAAGCTAAAATCTAAAATCAATCAATCTAAAACCAAAACCCACTCAAAAATTACCTACGTGGAGGCTGGGGGAGTGAGGCAGGGGAAGGGAAGGGTAAGGCTAAAAAGGAATAAGGAAGGTCCATTGAGTCACAAGATTCAGAGCGGACAGTCTTGCTAATCTGAGCACTGGACTTGACCAACAGTTTAGGCCTGAAGGTTTTAACAGCACTTAACAGTATTTATTGAATAGGTTAAATTAAACAATTTAACAAAGGATTCGTATAGAATTTACTGTAGCACAACCAAGGAAAGCCACATTCATGGAACATTTGCTGTAGCATACTTACACACGTATAGACCTAAAGAGTTTGTACAAGGTAGATACCTGTGAAAAAACTTCCCCTCAAATTCAGTGAAGGACTCATGTTGATGCCTTTGTATCCTCTCAACAGGCAAAGGGTTGAGCCTCGGGGAGAGGGGGCATCAGCCCAGGCTCTGTTGACATCATTTGCTGTTCCTCCAAGTACAGCAAACGTGAGAGTTTGCTGGCTCTGAGATGTCCCGCTCAGAGGGAGATGCTGGTCACAGCCCACAGCAGTCCAGGAGAGCTCAAAGGGTCTCACTCAGGATTGCTACTTACAGGGTCACAAGAGAATGTACTCTAGTCATAATAATTTTTCATCCTGGCTGCAATTCAGATCTGTAACTTGCTTTGAAAACCACATCCCCAAGTCAGGGTTGTGAGCTCCTGACTCCAAATGGGGGCATACAACAGACAGCTAAGTAGCTGGCAGTGAGTCAACTAATTATTTTTCAAAGGAGTTTAGCTTAGTTAGGAGTTTCAGTTTGGAAGACTGGTCCTTTGCCCATGTCCTGGTGGGTGTTGTGTTACTGGTCTGTTGACAGCTGCTTTGTCATGACTGTCCCCTGGGCCAGCTGTCAGGGTCTGACCAAGCTGTGGTCTCCTTGGAGCTGAGGGCTGCTTTGTCTTTCCAGATTGAGAGGAACCAGGAGGATGTTCTTGGGAACGTGATGGAGGGTGCTCAAGGGCATGGCAAGCTTGGAGCGAAATCCACACAGCACTCTGGCCACACTGCTCAGCAGAAGCCTTCAAATACATCCCAGAGAGCAGCAGGGGTGTGTCCAGTGCAGCCGGGGAACAATGGGAAGCTTCCTGCTTCTGCACAGACCAGAGACAGACTCCCACCTTCAAGCTCAGGTCACCTAAATCCAGAAAGGAACCCGAAGTCTGCACAGGATACTGTCACTGCAGCAGCACCTCAGGTGGGAAGTGACCGCCCCCCTCCTGGAGCACCTCACTCCCTGAATGAGGGGCTGCAGGACAGGCTAGTCTGCCACAAGGAAAACCTCGGCCCACGAGCCTCCACACCCCCGGTGCTGATCAGAGCTTTACAATCTGATGGAAACGGTCTCGGGAAGAAGAGAGTCTTGGCCCACAGGCAAAGCTCAGCCGTAACGTCAAGGCCTGTTCTGGGTCCAAAAGACAGAATTAGTAACCGCCAGCCTAAGGAAGAGCCAGTTCTGGATAAATTCAGGAAAACCCTGCCAGAGTCAAAGAGTGTGTCTCAAAATACAAGTACCAGAACTCAGCCATTGCAGCCCTCTCGGTTCCTTTCTGCTTCTGATAATTTGCTACATAAAAACCAGGGAAAAACTACTACAGTGAGGCAACCTGTAGGAAAGCCACCTGGCACAGCTCCAGGGGGAAGTCTCAAGCACCACAGCCAACCTCCCCCAGTGAGAAGATTTCCCACCAAGCCTCCCACCTTGGGCAAGCCCGAGGGGACCACAAACCTGAAATCCAGCCTGAACCCAGGTGTCACTTTGCCAAGGCCCATGGTTAAAGAGGGGATGGACAGGAAGGACATGAAGGTGGTGCCTCCTGGACACACAGCAGCATCCCAAGGGACAGGCCACCCAAACCAGTCTCACAGCATACACAACTCCAAAACTCCTGTACTTGAGGATGATTTGAGAAGTAGGAGAGATGAGCTTCAACCAGAGCTACCGAAGGCAGGTGGTATGCAGGCTAGGCGCATTCCAAGGATCCCATCAGCTGCAGATCGTAAGTAAGTGGCAGCTCTGGCCACCTGGGTCCTTGCCTCCAGGAAACAGCAGAGTTTAAAAGGTTTAAGTGGGTGAGCCTGCTGAAAATGGAGTCCAAAGTCTTTTATCAGCAAAAGTGTTTTGGGAGGTTGATGCCCTGAAAAAGAAAGGGTTGGGGATAATGTTGGGTGTCACCCTGGGTTCCTCTCCCACCGATTCAGTAAGTGGAAGGAGAGTGTGTGGCCACTCTCCTGTTTTAGCCTCAAGGCTTACACTTGAGAGTGTTTTCCTTTCCCAGTCTAGAGCTCAGATGTGTTTCTGACATAGATATACTGATTGTTTTTGAGCAGCTGAAGTTGGCTAAAGGGAGATTCCAAGGAAAAAACAGCCAGCTCTTGCCAAGCTACTGTCTGCTGGGGTGGTAACTGATCTCTGGGTCCTTGGACAGGAAACAGCTGGAGGAGTGGTTGGCATCCAAAGGCAAGAAGTACAAGCGGCCACCGATGGCGCTGCTTCAGAAGCAGGCAGTGAAGCCATCCTGCAGAAGCATCAAAGCAAAAGAGAAGCAAGAGAATCCAGAGCAGCGCTGCCAAGCGGAGATCAACAACGTATTAACTCAGTGCCTGAAGTTTGCTGAGGAGGTGAGAATGGGAAAGGAGCTGCTTGAACAAGCTTCTCCTCTCCTGGAGCACGCCAGGGGATGAGGGCCATGTCCCTCCTGTAGCTAAGAGGGGTTGGGAGCAAGTGTTCAGTTGCCAGAGGGGAAACACAGGAAAATAAAAGTCCTCCTGAAGTTATGGGTAGGCCAAAGGCATGCGGTGAGCTGTGCTGGCCGGGAGAATGGAGAGGTACCCTGTCCAAACGGACTGCTGTGGTTTAACCCCAGCCAGCAGCCAAGCCCCATGCAGCTGCTCACGCAGTCCTCCACCAGCAGGACTGGGGAGAGAATCATAAGGATAAAAGCCAAAGAATTAATGGGTTGAGATAAAGACAGTTTAATTGGGAAAGCAAAAGCTGTGCACACAAGCAAAGCAAAACATCGACTCCCTGCTTCCCATGGTCAGGCAGGTGTTCTGCCACTTCCAGGAGAGCAGGGCCCCATCACATGCAGTGGTGACTTGGGAAGACAAACAGCATCAACTGTTTGTCAACTCCAAATGTCCCCCCCACTTTATACACTGAGTACAGGGTCCAGAATATATCTTTGGTCTCTTGGAGTCACCTCTCCTGGCTGTGTTTCCTTTCAACTTCCCACAGATCCCCAGCATCCTTGACAGTGTGGCAGTACAAAAAGTAGAAAATGCCTTGGTGCTGTGTAAATCTTGCTCAGCAATTATGAAAATACCTCTTGTCATCACTGTGTTTAGCACAAATTCTACTTCTACATAATTGGACTTACATTGGCAAGCTTCTACAGTTATGTTATGATTAAAAGAATTCAGAGTTCACCCTCCCTTCTCTCCCTTGCACGGCAAAGTCTGTGTCCCCAGCCTGACACTGCTCACCGCTCTTCTCTGTCCAGACCTGCAGCTCGCGGGCCAGCTCAGGCACCACCAGAAAGGTGCGCCAGCCCTGCCGCTTCTTGGATTTGAGAATGTCCCCAAAGATGTGGTCGCCCATGTAGAGGATGTCTTTGCCCTTCACACCCAGGAGGTCACACACCACATCTGAGGAGCCTGGAACAGCCGGGGGTCAAGGTGGGGGGCGAGTGGGCCCCCGTGCCACCCACAGAGCCCAGACAGAGCCCAGCTGGGCGCTTACCACCGGAGTAGACAGCGCAGTGCTGGAGGGGGCCAGTATATGTCCCAATGCGCAGCTTCCCCGTGTCCTGCAAGACAAGAGGACTCCAGGATGGGGACACTGGTATCTGTGCCTGCTTGGTGCCCAATCAGCCATGAAATCTACCCTGCTGTACTCACAGGAGCCCCCTCAGTGCCTAAACAGTGCCCACCACCCCAACTAGCCCCGTAGCAGGGGAGAGGTCCCCACCGTGTCAACTTGGCGCAGGACGGTGCCCTCAGCAAAGAAGAGGGGCTTGCGGGTGTCCACCACAATCAGGTCGAAATAGGACCTCCAGGGGCGTTGTGGGACGTCAGCCTGTGGGTGCCGGGGAGGGGGTCAACAGGAGAATGCTGATGGCACTCTGCGTCCTCCACCCAGCCCACACTGAGGACAGACTCACCTTGTCCCCCTGGCTGAAGTCAAACAGGTAGGACATGATGGCCTGCAAGGACATCTGGCATCATCACTGCTGCCCCCAGGGCAGGCAGACCCTGCCTGTGCTTCAACACATCCCCTCTGCCTCCCCCATCCAGGGCAAGCTGGACCTGGTGGTGGGGGACACAGACACCCCCAACTCACGTCAGTGTAGGTGTAGTCACTGTTGGTGGCCAGGAAGACCTTCCCCACCTCCTTCATGCGGCTCAGCAGCAGTGGCACACGGGGCTGGTGTGGGGCAAGTCAGTGGGAGCGAGCCCGGGGGGGCCACGAGGAACTGACTGAGGGGAGCAGAGGAGGGAGGAGGCTATGGGGGTCTGCACAACTCACATCCTTCACCACATATTTCTCCAGGTTCTCTAGCGTCTTCTCCTTGAGGCAGCCCTGCAGAAGGGACGGGGTGGGGCTGACCAAAATCTCGCAGGGTGTGCGTGTGGGAAAACCCCAGCACTCTCAGCTCCCACCACCAGCAGCCCCCTGCCCATTGCACCCACAGAGAGGTGGACATGGTCCATGGCCTCGCGCACATCCTGGAACATGCTGCGGAAGGACATGAAGAGGTTCCCATGCTTGTAGCCGGTGTCACAGCTGCAACAGTCAGGAATAGAAGAGGTGAAGGGGCTGCCCTGCCAAGGGAAACTCCCTCCAGGATTTACCCCCTGTCCGATCCAAGCCCCCACCCATCACCTCCCTCTTACTTGACATATCTGGAGCAGTTGGTGAAGAAGTCCACCAGACAGGCATAGAGGTGGGCCTCTGTGGGGGAGGGGGCTATGAGAGGGGGTGCGGGACAGGACAGCGCCCCAAGGTGGTGGGAGGGCCAGGACGATAGGGGTTCTCACTCACCTGTGAGGTTGAAGAGGGTGTTGAGGATGTGGAAGCGCTTCATGTCATCCCGCTGGATGAACTTGTTGGGATAATAGTGCAGGATTTCGGCTCTGGGGAGGGAGCATGGAGCTGCACTCCACCCTGAGGGACCCCCAACCCCCCCTGCCCCAGGGGTGGGGGATTCCCAGACTCACCCTTTGAGGAAGCGGAAGCCATGAGCACAGACCAGCAGGTTCCCGTGGGAATCCACCTTCAGCAGGTTCCCGTACAGGGCATCGAACACCAGCCCCCTGCACCACACAGCTGTCAGTGCGTGGGGGGCTCACTTCCCTCCCCCTCCCGGCTCTGGGACCCCCTCCACAAACTCACCGGGTGGGGAAGGTGGGGTCATATTTGTAGGCAAGGATCTCAGGAGGGTACCCAATGGCAACGAGGTGCTCCAGCAACAGGTTGAAGGCCAACTCCTCGTAGTCAGGGGACTTGTACACTGTATGGGGGGAAGGGGCGATGTGGGCAGGGGCTCCCACTACCACCCCACCCTGCCTTGGGGCTCCTCCAAAACGCACCGGCCAAGGTGTAGTCCATGTCAAAGCCAAAGCACTTGATCTTCTCCAGTGCCAAGCTCCGGTTGACAAAGATCCTGGGGGTGATCACGGCGGGAGTTACGGGGTGAGGAGAGGTTTAGGGCTGGGGTGGCACAGAGGAAGAGACAGGGTCGTGCTTCCCTATCCCAGTCCCTGGTCAGTGCTCTGGGAGGGTCGTGTGCTCATCCCAGCCCAGGGCCCCCACAGCAAGTTACTGGAGCAGAAAAATGGGCTGTAGAGCTGGAAATGGAGCTGGGGGGGGGGGGGGGATGGGGGGGGAGGCAGAGGGTGTGCAGCGCAGGGGGGGGGATAGTGAGCCCCTGTTTGGACCTGCCCCCACCCCGGCATGTCTACATGACGCCCAGGGCCTCTGCCCCCTCCCGGTCCGCCAAGGGTCCTCTCCCGTACCTGAACCGCCGGGCCCTTCCTTCGGGTTCTGCTCCCCTCCCCATGTGCTCTCCCCACCTGTCCTTCCCCGAGCCCTCGCCCCGCATCCCCAGTCCTGCTGCCCCCATTGCCCGCCAGTCCCCAGCCCACCGGTGCTGGCAGTCCCTCCGCAGGGCCCGCGGGTCGCCCTGCCCCGGACCCCGGGCCGCCGCCGGGCCCCGCTGCCCCTCGCTGCCCATCGCCACCGCCTCCGGCCACCGCCTCCGGCCGCCGCCGCTTTAACGGGGGCCTGCGGAACCGCCCCGCCCTGGCCATCGGCCGGGCCCGGCCCCCCTCGGGCAGCACAGCCGGGACGGACCCGGGGCACCCCGAAGGCAGTGACCCCCAAATGGGGCAGTCATCCCCCCGTGCTCCGCCCATGGGGTACTGACACCTCCCCAAGCGTGGCCCCCGCACACGGGGAGTGCTCCCCGTGGCCCCCTGAGCGGGGCTCCCCGCCCGTGCCGCCCCCGCCCCCTCCCCCGGGCCCGGAGCCCCGGGCCGCTGTTTGCCCAGCGGCGCCGCTGGCAGCGGGAAGCGCCCGGCGGCGAATCATTAACCGGGGTCAGGGACCGGCCTCGCCACCGCCCCGAGGCCGGGAGCAGGGCCGGGGCGGATACCGCGGGGCGATCGGGACAGGATGGAGCACCCACGGCCCGTGGGACACAGCGCCCGCCGGCCCCTGGGGTGCGGAGTTTGCGCCCCACGCAGCACCCAAAGCACCTCTCGAACGCTGCGTGTGGCTCCCGCCCCCAGCACTCGCGGCCGCCCCCACCGTGCCTCTTGCGACACCCCGGGGCCGCTGGCATGGGGCCCCGGGCCTGGCCTTGACCCAGGCAGGAAGGAGCAGCCCAGGGCACAGGGAGGGGGGCAGCGGAGCAGTTGTTGTCCCAGGGCTGGGGAGGGACGGACCCACGGCCAGCCACACACACACACATCCACCCCTCAACACCGGGAGTAGGGCTGGTGAGATGAGCAGGAGCCGCCCCCAGGTGTGGGGCCCTGATAACCCCTGCGCAGGGCTGTTTACAGCCCCTCCCACGACACAGGGGGCACGTGGGGCTCTTATCTTTGTCCCCAGCTCCCTCCTGGGGCACAGGGCCAAGGCAGGGAGGGCTATGGGGCAGCACCTGGGGCCCCCACTGTATCCCAAACCCCCAGAACCACAGGCAGCACTGGCATACGAAGGAAATCTTTATTAAGTCCGAGGTAGCAGCAGTGACAGAGGGCCAGAGGGCAGCCCCCAGGGCCCCCGAGCAGGATGGTGTCCACAGCACTGTGGCAATGGAGGCAAAGCTGAACACTGCACAGCCTGCAAGGGGGGTACCCTACAACTCCCCAGCCCTTTGTTCCAGGACAGGCAAGGACAATCCTCTGTCCTTCCCCCAAGAGAGCACTGCCAGGGGAGCATCAGAAGTGAGAAAGTCGCCCCCAGTAACTGCTTATCTACAGCTACAGCAGATCGGGGGGGTTGGGGGGGGGCACCTGGGGGCAGATACAGCCATGGCAGTACACCCCCCCCAAAGTTAGCGCCAAGACAGTTATATTTAAAAAAAAAAAAAAAAAGATACTTCAGTGACAGCACTATGCGCAGATGGGCGCAGCCCCCACCCCACAGCAGGCAGCCTCAGTGGCTCCTCGAGGGAGGACAGCAGTGGGAAGCAGGAGCGGTGGGAGCCCTGGTGCCCTCACACCTTCAGGACAGCGAACTTGAAGACAGCCATGATGGCAGCACTAATGAGGCCAGAGATGGGCACGGTGACGAACCACGCCATGAAGATGTTTCGGAAGAGGCGCCAGTCTACTGCCTTCCTGGAGCGCAGCCAGCCCACTGAGACCACTGAGCCCACCTGCCCAAGGAGTCAGGGCACACAGCTCAGCACCAGAGCAGGCATTTGCACCCCCCCAAACATGCACTCCTTCACCCCCCACCCGGAGCCCTGGGTCCTGCTCCAGTCTGTGGGGACCTCTCAGAGCAGGGCAGAGTGCAAGGCAAGGAGCTGCCACCCAGAGGGGTGACAGGACCAGGACCCTGCGGCACTTGGGTTCCCATGGCCTCTTGGCAGAGCCTAGGGGACCATGAAAGGGGTTTTGTTCTCCCATCATCTCCCAAGTGGCCCAGGGACCCACCCTGAGCCTGGGCAGCCACTGCCACCTCACATTGAGATGCAAGAGGCAGAGCTGGGAGCTGACAGTGGCCAGCAGCCCAGAGAGGGTCCTCCCACACAGCTCAGCCCTATGAACACTAAGATTCAGGAATGCTGAGCTCACACTGAGCCAAAGCCATCCCCCTGCCACCCCCTCCTACCTTGCAGTGGGTTGTGCTGATTGGGAGGCCAACATTGGAGGCAATGACCACCGTCAGTGCTGATGCCAGCTCAATGCTGAAGCCGCTGCAGACAAAAAGCGGATCTGAACAGGGGCACTGGATACTCCAAAACATCCCATGGGCTCAGCTCAAGGCAGCACAGCTTGGCTCTCCAGAACCCCAGCTGAACCCCCCAGGATGCAGTGAGGTGTTGGAGCTACACACACCCCAGCTTGACCACTGAAACTCCCAAGAGAGAAGGAAGAGGGGCTCCTGGAGCAGAATGCAGCTCTCAGGCTGCCTGGAGCCGCCCCTCTGCTCCATGGCAGCCCTTACCTGGATGGTGTGATGGGAGTCAGGTCCTTCCCCATCGTCTGGATGACTCTCCTTCCCCAGACCCACAAGCCGATGCAAATCCCTGCACCCCCATAGAGAAGCAGCCAGATGGGAGTTGCCACCTTGGTAGCCACATCGCCCGTCTGATAGACCAGGAAGAGTGCGACCAGGGGCCCAATGGCATTGCTGGAAGAGAAAGGGGATCTGGTCTAGAGGACCAGAGGCTCTTGGCAAGATAGACTATCCCTGGAAGTGTTCAAGGCCTGGTTGGACGGGGCATGGACCAACCAGGTCAAGAGGAACATGTCCATGGCAGGGGGTTGGAACAAGACAATATTAAAGGTCCTTTCCAACCCAAACTATTTTGTGATTCCATGATTCTCTGTGAGCACTAGCCCCAGCTAGCAGCCTCCCTGGCTCCCACTGACTCCCACTGACCTGACATCATTGCCACCATGAGCGAAGGAGCCAAAGCAGGCCGTGAGGATCTGCAGGAACTGGAAGAGTAGGGACACCTCAGGCTTGTCCTGCTCATGCCACTCTTCCAGGGAGCTGCTGCTGCCCTTGTGGGCACTGGCACCCAGCTCTGCCTGGGCTGTGTTCAGGTCCACATCTGCAGCCGGGTGGGCATCTGCCACTGCGTTGCAGTAGCTTGTGTAGCTGTCCATGCGGACCCTCTTCTTAGTGTCCGCCACAGACCAGCTCAGCTTCTCCCCCTCCTCGGTATCCCTGGCACGCAGCGAGTCCAGGGGCATGCCACAGATGGCCATGGTGTAGGAGGTATAGCTGTTATTGCGCCGCAGGGGCTTGTCCCCCGAGTCCCCCATGCAGTCCCCCATCTTGGCTAGGTGCAGCTTGTGCAGCAGCTCCTTGTAGAGGCCGGAGTCCTTGTGCACAGTGTGGTACTGGTATTGCCCGCCTGAGCCCAGTTGGTGGCCCACAGCCTGGCTCAGGTGGACCAGGTTGCCATTGGGCAGCCGCACAGCTCCTGCCAATGGGGACAGCGGGTGAAGGGGTTAGCACCAAGGGGTGCCTGGGGCTGGGCAAGTCTTACCAACTGTATCACCCCCTGCTACTTACCACTGTCAATACTTGTTTCCTTCAGGTCGAGGCTGGGAAGCCTCTCCTGCTCTGGGGCCTCCTCCAGCTCCCCCAGGTTGAAGGAGACCATCCTCTCTTCCACTGCTGCCCGGGGCGGCATGGCCAACTCTGCATCGGCAGCAGGGCTCTTGGCATCACCCAGGGGCATCTTGGCCTCCTCTTGCTCCTCTTTTGAGCCAACATTCTTCTCCATCAAGGGGCTTTCAGAAGGACTCGATTTTATCTCTCCTGTGAAGGGGGGGGGGGGGGCAGCTGCCATCAAACCCCTTTCCACCACTGTACCCAATGCCAGCAACAAGCCCACACACCCCTTGCCACTCAGATTTATGGCAGCCAAATAAAATTTCCAGCTCACTCCCATCCTGAACTTTGGAAACTGCTGGGCAGTCACACCTTGTCCCAGTCACAACAGCCAAACCATCTAAGCCAGCTCATCCCCTATTTTTAGACACCCCCACCCACACGGGGTGTGGTGAACACCATTATGGGGCTTTTATGTCAGTAATGTCTAGTGCAGAGGTTCCTCTTTGGGCCATGTTTGTCCCATCCCTGCGGGCAGTGGGATGCTCTGGACTCACTTCTGGAGTGGCTATGACCCCTTCAGCTGACAAAAAGGCACCCAGAAGAGCCCAGCTCCTCTTCCAGCCCAGCAGCTCCAGCCTGGGCTCCTCTCCAGCTTCCACTGGTGAATGGCAAACCCAAAGAGGAGCTGGCCTCCACCTCCCAAAGGCAGCCTGGTTTCCTGTCCACCCTGAGGAGCCAAGCCAGCAGCACCCAGCCCGGGAAGCTGAGGCTGTTCCTCCACCTCTACCAGGAAAAGCATGTTTTCTCCAGGTGAAAACATGAGGTCAGCTCCTTCACACAACAACCAAAACCACCTTCTTGTCATAAACATGACCACTTCCCTGTCACTTTGTTTGCCTCAAGGGCTGGGTTGTGGCATCAACCCTTGACCCTGGCATCCAGTCCCAGCAGAACTGTCTCTCCCTGCATGCCCACCTCCTCCCAGGGATGCTGTGGGCAGGCCGGGAGCACGTCTGGCAGGCAGAAGAGCCCACCTCACCTCACAGGCAGGAGTTAAGTTGAACAGCTGGAGGATTGTCAAGAGCAGCCATAAAGCTGTTAGTCACACCCCAATTACACCAGCACAACGAGGACATCCCCTCATCACCAACTCCCGAGGCCCCAGCTTGCACACATCATTGATATTCAGGACCACATGCAGTTCCAGGCATGGCTCTGGAGGCAGACCTCAGGGCTGCTCCTTTGGATGCCTTTCAACACAGTGTTTTGGGTTTTTTTGCTACAGGGAAAAGATTTTGTCAGCTTTAAACTTGTGATCTGCACCAGCCAGGCCAAGGATTGCTCAGCAGGTATGAGAAGATTAAAGGTTACAACAGGCACATTGTCTCTTGCCCTTCTCTCTCCTCTCTTAGAGTGAGACAAGCTGTCTGATACTGCCCACAGCTCCTGGAGAGATCACCCTGCAGATCAATCAGCCCCCAGACACTGCTCAGCAGCACAACAGCTGCTCCTGGGGGGTTTTGGGTGCCTTGGTTGGGAGCAGGCAGAGCCCAGTGTGGTGAGTGCCCCAGTGACTCAGAGCAGGTTAATCCCGGAGCGAAGATAAGGATTCTGCTAATAACAGCCCCAGAGCTAATGGGATCTCCCACTGGGAAGAGAAGTCTGTTAGCCAGAGTTTGCCCTTCCCCGAGGATTGCAGAGGGACGCGGTACTTACGGTCAATTTTCTTCTTCATTCTCGGACATACAAAGAACCAGACGACGAGAGCACAGACAACAGCACTCCCCGCCGATATTAGGAGGATACCCCACAGAGGAAGTTTGTCAAAGCCCAGCACTAGGAAATAAAACAATGGATCTTTGAAAACCTCTGGGCAAAACCCTCCTCAATATATGACTTTGGTTTTCCCAGGCACAGGGATTCCCATCACCTGCAACAGCCCTGAGCTAATCCACCTGCCAGGGAGAAACACTGCTGGGAAGGCATCACTGACCACGCCGAGACCCCAGGTATACTCTCTGAGCAGCCCCATGGGTCATATTCCCATCAGCAGCTGACCCTTCACAGCCCCTTCCCCCAGCCAAACCCTGTCGGGAGTGGCGCATGCCCCTGGCTCCACACAGCTCCTGTCTCCTCATTTGCTGCAATGTCAAAGGAAAAAACACCTCCCAGCTTGGCTGCTGCAGCGCCACTGCTGCTTCCCTGCTCTGGAGAGGACAGGGAAGCTTGGGCTGCTGCCACAGGAGCTCACCAGCCCCTCCGGCTGCTGGGGAGGGCAGCTCTTCTGCTCCAGGAGTCAATGGGAATTTAGGCTTCATGGCATCTGAGGTGATACATGACCCACTTAGGAGCATTCTCACAGGCAGCCTGACTTTGAGCAGAAGACTGGCATCACGCAACCCCAGGTAGGGCATCAGGTGCTTGTGGCTATCCAAACCCTGCATTTGCTGCTGCAGGCAGATGCTGCATTTACTGCTCCTAAAGCAGACCAGACACCTCACCCAGGCACAGGTGTGCCTGCAAACCCTGTGCTCAAGCAACCTAGAGCTCACTCAGCAATTCAGGGCTCAGGATAAACACAGATCCATTTTGGGCATGCCAAGTGATCAAGTGATTTTGGAGCAGCCCCAGTGCCCCCAGCAGCACCACTGCAGGCCTGTCCTCCTCTCTCCCATGTTGGAGAGCCCAGGGAAGGGGAAGCTGACATCCCTCCAAAAATTTTTCCAGCCACTGTTTACAGAGCAAACCCTGCCAGAGCCAGCACTGCCTGCCCGCATCCCACCTCCAGAGGCTCTTCCACAACAGGAAACCCACGCTCACACCAAAAAACAGCTCAGGCCGAGTCATCCCAGCAAACAACGGATGTGACTGAGCCTCTGGCTCCACGGGCAAATCCCTCCTGTCCCTGCTGAGCCCTCTCCTAGTCCTGCTCGTGACCTGTCCCCTGCCACACAGCACCTTAGTTTGGCTTTTCCAACTGAAACTCAGACTCTGCAGCAGACAGGCCAGCTCTTCTCAAAGGGAGTAATTAGCTTGTTTTTAGGGACAAGAGGAATCAGGAGGCGCAGCCCCCAACCTTGCTCCTAGTGCCACTACTGGCGGCCTGAAGAGTCTCTTCAGCAGCCAGCAGATACCTGAGTTTTAGCACAGGTAAGAGAAGGGAAGGGGAAGCCATGTTATTGGCCAGTCCTGGCAAGTCTAAGGAGAAAGGTCTGGAGGAGTTTAGTTTGAGCAGGTCTCTTTGGTTGGGCAACTACCTAGCCCAGACAGTGCAGGCCAGCCTGCCGCCTTCCGTAACTGGCACAGGCCAGCCGCCTTCTAGGAGATCTCAGCCCTGTAAAGCAAAAAAGGGGTAAATCGTGCATTTAATGGAGGCTTTAGAAAGAATTTCAAAATTCACGTTCAAGCATTCTTCGGTGCACTTACAGGGCGCCCCAGTGTACATGATGGAGAAGAGGTTGATTCCCACAGTGCAAGCATAGAAGACGGGCAAAGCTCGCAGGCCATTGGGAACAGGATCTGCCTGGAAAACACAAATCAGTGCTGTAGAGAGGTAGACTGGGGGGCTGTGCAGCAGCCAAGGAGCAGCTCAGCAACAGATCCTTTCCAGAAGGGGTTTGTGCCCTCAGTCACCTACAGATGGCAGCTCCCAACAGCCTTTAGGGAACAACCCACAGTCAAATGCCCCCCGGGCTGGGAGGGCAGGAGGTAGCACAATACCCTGGGTCCCACAAGGCTCCTCAGAGAGCCAAGGCAGGCCCAGGGTTCCAGCACTCCCAAGCCTGGAACAACTCATCTCTACCTAGCTTCTGAACCCTTTCCTCGGCTCCCCAAACTGCCACATCCACGTACATTTTTCTTTCAACTCGCCAGGAACTTTCAAAGCTTTTACCTCTTTCCAGCTGACTTGGACAAAACAAAAAGTCCATTACTCACAAAGGAGCTTATTTGACCACATACCTCACAGCAAGGCCCTCACCCCAGCAGCAGGAGCATTTAATCCCCACTGCTGCCCAGCAATTGGGGTTTGGCACCAGGACAAGCACACCAAGCCTTCCTGAATGCCAAGCAGCACGGAGCAACTGGACTGTTCAGCACCAGAATGGAGCTGACAGGGCCAGCCCCACTTTGGGAGGCTGATTACACAAGGTTACTGTGGCAGTGGTGACGCTGAGCTGTTTTAAAGGGCTGGCCAGTGATAAGATCTTAATGTCTCTTGAATCATTAGAGGTAAAACCTAAAGGAATTTAACCTCAGATATGCAGGAGTTTCTCTGCATAGCTGGGGTTCCAGGTGGAAAGAATGTGGTTTCCCCAGCCCCAGAAACAATTCTGTCCCTCCCAGCTAAGGAAAGCCATGGCTGTGGATCACCACTTTCACCTGCAGCCTATCCCAAGGAAAAAAATCCTTACACCAGGCTTTTGGAAATGCCCAGCTGACAGCTCAGGTCTTATCAATTCTGGGCTACTTCACTACTGGGAAACAGGGCTGTTCCTGCTGAAGCCAGGCAAGACAACTCCCATGTTTCAGAGGGGAGATGATGCCCCAAAACCCTCCAGGCCCACTCTGTGGAGTGGCCACAGGCCTCATTTTCTCACCTCTTCAGCTCCCAAAGGGCCCCCCTGGTGCCAACACACACATTCCAGGATGTGCCAGGAGAAGCCCTGGTGACCATAAGCCGACTAACGAGTCCATTGAGAACAGCCAAGAGCCCCAAAGTGACAGAAAGCAGGGCAGACAGCCCTTACCTTACAGAGGATGAATCTCTGGACGAGGAAGAACAGGATAGCAGACATGATGCCCGAAAGAAGGGGTGAGATGAACCAGGACAACACTAGAAAGTGGGAGGCACAATCAGCATCCTGCTGCTGGAAAAGGAAGCCCAGGGACACATGAGGGCCATGGCTGGGGTGGTCCCACCAGCTGGACTTACCAATCTTCAGCAACTCAGACCACTTGACACCTTCTTGCCCTTGAGCAACCAGCGAGAAGCCAATGGTTGCTCCAACGATGCAGTGGGTACCAGAAATGGGGAGCTTCAAGAATGAAGCCATCAGCTGCCACACAGCTGATCCTGGAGAAGAAGCAGCCTAAGAAAGCCATCACCAGGGCACCATGGGACACACTGCCCCTACATTGTGACCTCCCTGCTCCTTACCAGACATGGCGCAGATCGAACCGGCCATCAGCAGCTCCTGTGTGGAGTTGTACATCTCTACATCAATCAGCCCCTTCCGGATAGTCTCGCTGACCTTGGCTCCCAGCAGGACAGAGCCCACGGTCTCAAAGATGCTGGCCAGGATGCAGGCCTGCCGCAGGGTCACCACCCCCGAGCCCACAGCCGTGCCAAAGGAGTTAGCCACATCGTTTGCACCAACAGAGAAGGCCAGGACGAAAGCAATGATGAAGCCCAGGACCAGCATCCAGAGGAAGTCAGCCATGGGGGCGGTGGGCACCGCGGGGGTCGGCTCCATGGCGGGGGCGGGGCGATGGGTTAATAAATTAGGTATAAAATTAAATAGAGGGATCGCTATAGGGCTCGGGGGGGCTGCGACGTCCTACAGGCCCGTCGGTCGCAGGGGCTGGGGACTGGGTGCCGCGCCATGGCCTGCGCCGCTCTTCATCCTGCGGGAAAGACAAGAGCTCAGCGGGGCGAGCACCGGACCCCGGCCCTTCCCGCCGCCGGTAACGGCCGCTCCGGCGCGCGCCACCGCCCCCTCCCGCCGCCATGTGTACGTGCGTCCGCCCCTGCCCGTCATCTCAGCTCACCGGCTGGGCCGGGCCGCGCCGCGCTAACCGGGAAGCCCCAACTGCGGTCCCGCTTCGCTGCCGCTCCGGCCCCGCTCCGCCGCTCCGCTGGCGGCCGCTCCCGCCGGCGCCGCCCGCCCCCGCCGCCCGCACTGACGCGGCCACGGGCGCCCGGCGCGCTTTAACGCCGCCCTCCGCCCCCACGTGACCGCGGGCCCGCCCCTCCCGCCTGCGCGGGCCCGCCCTCGCTCGCCATTGGCCCGCTCGCCGGTGGAGGGGGCGGGGCCGCGCCGCCATTGGACAGCGCCGAGCTCAGAGCCCGGGCCCGCCCCCCCCCTCCCCCCCACGCCGGAGAACCACGTGCGCGCTCGGCGGCCCCGGGGGGAGGGACGGTGGCACCGGCACCGGGAACAGCATGGCCGGCACCGGCACCGGCACCGGGAACAGCATGGCCGGCACCGGGAACAGCATGGCCGGCACCGGCACCGGCACCGGGAACAGCATGGCCGGGCCCGGCACCGGGAACAGCATGGCCGGGCCCGGCACCGGCACCGGCACCGGCACGGGAACAGCATGGCCGGCACCGGCACCGGCACCGGGAACAGCATGGCCGGCACCGGCACCGGGAACAGCATGGCCGGGCCCGGCACCGGCACCGGGAATAGCATGGCCGGGCCCGGCACCGGCACGAACCCGGCCCGGCACAGCCCAGCCCAAGCCGATAGTGGGCTGACTCGACTCTGGCACGGCCCAGCACTTGTGTGGCACATCCTGCCGCGAATGTGTGCTCTGCCCTGGCATGGTCCGGCTCAGTCCCGCACGGGTGTGGCCTTGACTGGGCTCGGGCACGTCTGGCACAGCTTGGCACCGATGTGGGCTCTGCTCCAGCGTGGCACGGGCACAGCCCAGCACCTGTGAGGGCCCAGACTGGGCTCCAGCACAGCCCGACACAGTTTGGCACGGGTGTGGGTCCGTGTGGGTCTGGCCCACATGTGGCACGGCTCTGCTCAGCTCCAGCACGACCAGCCTGTGCCAGGCACAGCAACAGTGCTGCACCAGCCCAGGCGGGCACTGAGCTGCTGACCACCGGGCTGGCACTCCAGCGTGGCTCAGTCCCACTCCAGCACTGAACTGGCATCACACGTGGGCCTTGTGCCTGCACTGGTTGAGACCAGCACCAGCCCAGGGTATGCACTGGCCTCAGCAAAGGCCACACGTGGACACTGAAACCAGTACCCACCAGGACCAACCATGGCACCAGCATCCACAGCTGAGTGCTGGCAGCTTAGGGGATCCTGCAAGGTCCCAGGAGGTTCCCAGGAGGTCCTGCTGGGTCCCCCCCAGCACTTCCAGCCTGGGTAACAGCAGGTGGGGGTGAACCCCTGCACTCGGGTAGCGCGCAGCCCTCTGTGAACGTGTGTGCACACACAGCCCCCATATGCACATGCACATGCTGGGGGCACATGTGTGCCCCGAGCAGGGTGAGCGCCAGTGCCCATTCGCATCTTGGGGTGACCATTGCCCAGCAGGAACCACGGCTCAGAGGCCACAGGCAGCCCCAGGGCAGCGGGTCAGCCAGCACAGGAAGCTGGGGTATCTGGCCAGGGATTGTGTGCTGCACGGGTCAGCGGCTGGGGGCTGGCCACGGCTGGGCCATCACAGGCCATCACGTCATGGAGACACTAGTGACAAGGGGTTGCAGATGGCACCTGGTGCGGGGGGGGAAGTGGCCAGGATGCCCCAGCCCTGCTGCATCGCTGCCCCTGCGTCACCCGGCCAGAGTCCATCCTGTGTCCCCATGGGCCCTGTGTCCCAGGCCACGTGCAGCACTGGGTGTGCAGAGCCACAGCACAGCCCAGGCTGAGCTTGGGGGGTAAGGAGGTACGTGTACCTGGGGCCTGGGGACCCCTTGCTACTCTCAGCTCGCCAAAGCAGTAGCAGGGAATGACCACACACCCTTACCCTCCCCCCACTCCACATTCCTGTCACCACTGGGTGTCCCCATCTGCCCTAGATGTGTGAACTGGGGAGGAAACTGAGGCAGGAGTCCCTGGATGAAGCTGGGAGGATCCGTGCCCTGGGCCCCCAGGTCCCATAGCCCCGTATCCCCAAAGCTGAGAAGGGATCCAGATGAATCTACACCCCTGCAGGGGTAGAGGCAGGTCTGGGGAGCAGTACTGGGCATACGGGGTGCGGCACCAGGGCACTGAGTATGGGGGATGCAGCACCAGACGTGGGGCACAGCACAAAGTGTGCAGGGGTGTGGCCGAGTGCGGAAGGGTGTAGCACTGAGCAAAAGGGAGTACAGAGCCTTGCACATGGGGAGCAGCATCGATCACACGGGTGCAGCACTGAAGAGATGGGGTGCAGGGCCAAGGATGTGCTGGGAAGGAGCAGGAGGGGTGCCCTTCAAGATGCCCCCAGGCCAATACGTTGCAGGTTCCTAGCACTGGGAGGGGATCCTCAGACCTTTGTCAGCTTCACTCCTACGCTGAGTCCCACTCCTGAGCAGTGGGACTGTGACACTGGAGGCACTTAAAGCAGTGAGGCAGCACTCTGGCAGCTGCTGGGAACGCCCTGGGAAACACTCCAGCCTGTGGCCATCTCACATGCAAACCCAGAGGCTACATCCCCCCGCCCCAGTAACACCAGTAAGTCTGTAACTCCTGCACTGGGAGCCTTTGATGGATGCTGAGCCTGCCCTGCAATCCACCTGCTTGGCATTGGCCCTTCCGGTCCTGGTGCTGGCTTTGACCTGCAGGTCCCTGCACGTGCCCTGGTGTTCAGCAGCATCACTGGGCATCCCAACACTCGCTGGCACACTGTGGACCTCGTAAGTGTCACCAGCAGTCTCCGGAAACCCCCAGCACCTGGCTACCCTGGCTCCACTCCTGACCGATCCTCTTATTTTATGTTGTCCTACTCTGTTGTTAATTGGTAATAAATTAAAACTAATTTTCCCGAGTCAAGTGTTTTCCCCGTGACTTAACTGTTGAATGATCTCCCTCTCCTTACCTCACCCCAAAAGTTGTTCCGCTGCTCACAACCCTGCCACATGTGCCTACATCACCCCTCCCTGCACACCCAGAGCACACCACTTCCCCTCCAACACTGCTCTGGCCCCCCAGCCAGCTCGTATCTCCCCTCTTTCCCCAGTGCCGAGTCACACCTCTTTCTTCTGCCCACTGTGTCCACTCTGACCCTCCATTTCTCCTTTGCTCATGCTCAGATCTCTTTTATTCACCAGTCTGGATCACTCATGTCTCCTCCTTTTCCTCTTGGGATGCTCAGAGTCCCTTCCGTGTCTCTGTGCATGCTGACATCTCCTCCACAGACCCCCACCTAAACCAAGGGATCTCTGCTTGCTCCTGTGCCAATCCCTTCCCCTCCCAGGATGATGGCTCTGGTCACCTTCCCAAAATCCTCTTCTGCTGCCCTGCAGTGCAAGAGAGATGTCAGATGAATAGAATCACAGGATTGTTTGGGTTGGAAAAGCCCTCTGAGACCATCGAGTCCAGCCATTCCCCAGCACTGCCAAGACCACCACTAACCCGTGTCCCCAGGTGCCACATCCACACAGCTGTTAAATCCTGTTAAATCCCCCCAGGGATGGGGACTCCAGCAAACTATGTCCTCAGATCAGAGCCTTCCCCACAAGCCCAATGGACACCCTAAGGTGTCTGTGTGCACACAGGGGAGGGTAAGATGTCCTGCCACCTTCTGCAAGTCCCATTACTGGCAGAGGAACCATGTCTTGAAAGGATGGGCTCTCCAGGGTGGAAGGGGAGGGCCAGATGCCACATTCCTCCTCCTTCACCTTCCCTGGCAGCTCTGTGTGTGTCTCCAGCCTTGCCAGAACTTCTCATGCTTGTGGTGGCAAGCAGCTACGATGGTGGTGAAGTATCACGGTATCCCGCAGTGGTAGAGAGGAGAAGAGAAATCCCGCAGGCAGGAATTGTGCAGCAAGATTCATTTATTTAATTATTTTACAAACTCTTTTATAGACTTTTTTCTTCATAGTCTAATTGGTCAAAGGATCAGCCACCTCTTGGGGGGATTGGCTAAAATCCTAAAACATCCATCGTCAAAATATTTTCCTACTGTACTATAAGCAAAGCTTTGCAAGGTTGCAGGTGTTCTATAGGTGTGCTTATAGAACTCTGTAGATACAAAAATGCTGCTAGCGAGGATTTTCTTGCTATTTTCTAAGTCCGTGAGAGACTTTTCTCTCTCACAGAAGAGGTAGCAGGGAATGTAAACACCCAAGCCACCTGCAACCTTGAAAAGTCTTGTTTATGGCACAGTAGAAAAATATTTTGACAATGGATGTTTTAGGATTTTAGCCAATCACCCCAAGGGGGGGGCTGATCCTTTGTCCAATTAGACTATGAAGAAAAAAGTCTATAAAAGAGTTTGTAAAATAATTAAATGAATAAACCTCGCTGCACAATTCCTGCCTGCTGGATCTTCTCTCCTCCTCCTCCCTATGGCTGCGGGACACGGTGATGTACCCTAGGGCCCAGGCCTGCGGTAATAGAACTCTACTAATATCTTCTGTGAGAGACAAAAGCATCCCACGGAACTGGAAAGAAGCAAGAGAAATTCTTGCTAGCAGCATATTGTATCCACAGCGAAGGATTACCTCTGGGCCCTGGCTGAGCCCCAGCCTCTGCCCAGGGACCTCCACAGCCCGGCATGGCATCACCCAGGTGTCTCTTTGGCACTGCCAAAGCAGGGATGGCTGGGTGCACAGGGATAAGGAGGGCAGGTCAGGCACGTCACAACAAGCAATGCCAATCGAAGGGCTCTGGAGTACCACTGCCACAGTCCACTGGCAAGAGTTTAGAAATCTGGCAGGAAACAAACCCCCTTGTGTTCCAGCTGGTCCTGAGAAATCAGAAGGCTAAATTTCAGAATATCACCAACTGGGCACTGTAAGTGCAGTCATGGTCTGTGAGAACTTAATTGATCCAGATTCATGAATAGTTTGGTTAATTGGAGCAACAGGAAAGCAGGTTCAGAATAAATGCATGAACTACAGAGTGTTAACATGTCATGGCAGAAGGTATAGAAGAGAATATATATATAATATTCCTGGGTCTAAGTGTTGCTGGAGGCTGGGAAGCACTCAGTGCCTGTTCTGGACAGCAGCCAGACACAGGGGATGCCTGCACAAGCAGCCCACCTTTTCCTGGTGTCCCAGTAAGCTGGGATGGAAAAAGCCCTGTCAAGGTCTGCCCCAGCTCACTCACCCGGCTCCTTTCCTCGCCATGCATCTCTCCAGGAGATGGTGCCCAAGCATATGAAAAAATCTCACTGGGTGCCTCCCCTGCATGGGAGACCCCTTCCACTCACTGCATGCTGGTGAATCACTGGCAAAGGTATGAGTGAAAACAAACTTGAATCACATTGTGGATAAGGTTGAACGGAACAACAGTGGGGTCATCTGGTCCCACCTCCCTCCTCAAGCAGGGTCATCCAGAGCACATTGTACAGAACTGTGTCCAGACAGTTCTGGAATATCACAGATGGGGGAGACTCCACAACCTGGGCAATCTGTTCCAGTGTATGGTCACCTGCACAGAAAAGTTCTTCCTCATGTTCAGGTGGAATTAATATGAATTTGCAAAAACACAACAAATTGTGATGTCCGGGGTCACTGTATTGCTTACAGCATGGATCATGCAGTGAAAATCAAATTAGAAAAAATTAGAATCAGTGGCAAGTTAGATTCAGTGGTGTCGTGGGGCCCCCCACACCCCTTCAGAACCCAGGGGACCCCCAGGGTTCTGAAGGGTGTAGTGGCACTCATGGGAGTTTGCTGCCAGTAGAACACAGTTGATTGTGCTGCTGATCTTTATTTATACTCCTGCAAATATTCTGCTGGCTTCTGTCCGGCTGTCTGGGCGCTCCGAACTGGCTTTGGAAGCTGCGAGGCGCCTGTGGAGAGGAAGCTGCTGAGGCCCGGCCGGGGCGCGGGGCGGGTGTGAGGGTGAGGAGCAGCACTGGGTGCCCCACGGGCTCTGGGCACCCAGCTGCACCGGTGAGCTGTGGGCACAGAGAGCTCTGGGGAGAGCACAGGGCGCCAGCTCACAGCTCCAATCTCCACAGTGACTTGCTGGGCACCCAGAGCACCAGAGCTTGAAATGCCTCGTGCCACTCAATACCGGTTTGGCAGCTCCACTCCGCCCCACCAACTCACTTTCTCCTCTTCCTCCACACGTGGAGTACACAACACAGCACCATTCCCAGCAGCATCGAGCCAAGGACCGCCACGATGCCTTCAACGCAGTACTTCTGGAAATTATCAGCATCCACGGCATTTGGGTCTGCCCTGCCCACTACAAGGTATGGCTTTGCCCCACCATCCACATCATCATCCTCATCATCATCCTCATCGGCTGGGTCTGCTCTGCCATTCCCAGTGCTGGTGGATCTCCTGCTGACAGCGCTGTTGAGGCTCAGGCTCTTCACACCTGGAGGAATGATTCTGCACGTTAGTGTGCCCTGCACACCTCTGGCAATCTCACCGGAGAGCTGACATTGCCAACAAAAGTTCTTTCCCACTTCATTAGCATCTCTGAATGAGGGGATATCCTGTTGGCAGCAACATTTCTATGGCTTCGGTAGAAACCAAGGGAACTCCCGAATGTCTTGCTAGTCCGTGCTCTCTGGACCCTCTCTCTCCTCTCAGCTTTGCTTACACTTTGGAGTGGCCACAATCCTGTTCTTCCAGTGTCTGCCTTTCCTCCCTGTTCCTGGGGATCCTTCACATTTGCCCACAATTTCTCTTGTGCTCGCTCATCTTCCCTTCTGAGGCTTGGCAGGTGCTGCCCTGGATGGAGACTCTGTCTGATGCTGAAGGATGTTGCTCTCTCCCTGGGAAGGACTCAGGGGGCTGGACAGAGAGCATGGGGGGAGCACAGCTATCTGACCAATCACCCCTTGGAGTGAGATGGACAAAACCCATCCCTGTGTCAAGGAGAGCTACCCCCAGCTCTCCCTCTCCAGCCCAGCACCCATACCCCAAGGGGATGGTATCCTGAACTTCCCTCTCCCTTGCCTGAACTGCCCTCTGCAGTATGGGCAGCATTTGCCTGCCCCCAGCTTTCAGGACTTGTCTCCCATTTACAACCTCTGGCAGGGCTGCCCAGTGCCTGAGTAATTTTGAAAGCATTCCTATATCCTGGCATGGGGGCCTTCCCCAGGGTTGGCCAGCACTGTCAAGGATCAGGGAAAAGTAAAGTGTCAGCATGGCTCAGGCACAGCGTTTGCAGGAGGACAATGTAGGGGTCCCCTTAAGCCATGCCGGCTCTGAAAGTGCACCCCTTTGGACCCCAGTGCCAAGGAGGGATGCCCCTCTGTTGTGGTAGGGCCTCCAGGGTCTCACAGCAAGGTCTGGGACGCAGGTGCTGGGGGAGGGACATTAGACCCAGAGTCACATTTCCCATCATTCGCTGAGGGGTGTCCAGGTGGCCTCATTCCCAAAAGAGCAAAGTTCTGAAATCCCTGAGAACGGAGTGTGAGAGGTGGTGAGCATCTCGCTGCACCCACAGAGCGTCCGAGCGTGTGTCCCTGGCACAGCAACAGCAACAACCTGCACCCCAGAGGTGACAGTCACCCCAGAGCCACTCCTGGTTGCTGGCAGAGCCCTGGCTCTGCACTGACAGTTTGGCTGCTGCTGCTGCACACACCCGGGGATCTGAATGGCCAAAGGACAGCGATTACCTGACACACTCGTTGTGTGAAAGGCCCTGGTGTTTTCCTCAGGGACTGGCACTGCCTGACGGCCTTCCTGAGGTGCTTCCTCCTGAGGCACAGCCTCACGCTCGGGTGTTTTAGAGAGAAAGTGTGTCAGCTGAATTCCAAGTTGCTGTTGCTCATCAGGATCTGTCAGAGCTGGGTGCTGGCCCTGGCCTGCCCACCTACCCACTGCCTGTGCCTGCCGTGGAGCAGCCCCAGCATCCTGGGCTGGGAGGGCCACCAGGAGGAGGACGAGAGTTAGGGCCCACCGTGCCTGCACCATGATGCAGCTGCTGCTGCTCCTGCCACTGCTGCTGAAGCCCGTGACACCCAACCTACACTGCACACCAGGGCCTGGCTTTGTGACCTCACAGGGGGCTTCTACCAGCAACATTCTGCCATCTCCACGGTGCACCCAAATATTCCCCGGCTGCTGGTGACAGGTCAAACAGAGCCACCAGGTTCAGCCCTTCCCCAGCATACACAGGGTTCTCTGGAGAGCTGTCTTGGGTTGCAGTGTATTCTATCACCATCCTCATGAGCTGTTGAAATCAGGTGGGGCAGTGTTTCCTTGCCTCCTCCACCCAGACTATCTTGCTGTTAATGGCCCATCATTGTCCTGCCGCATGACTCAGAGATAACTCCCTCCGGACTATCTTCTGTTAATGAGCCTAATCAACACTTTGCCTCATGACCCATCACCCCATTGTGAGATGCTCCACCCAGAAGGGGGAACCAAGCATCCCATCGTGGATATAATCTGGGACTCTGAACACCAGAGACACCGGCTTCCCACTGGATTTCCAGAGGACAGGAGCTACACAGCCACCACTGGACCTTCTGAGGAAGAGCAGACCCCTTTACTACAGGATCGCCACTTTGGGAGGACTGCAGCCACCATTCTACCAGACTGCCACCACCACCCTGCCTAACAGGGTGCCAGGTTGTATCCTAACTCTGTCAGTTTAACCCAGTGTTTTCCGCTTTTATTGTTTTTTCTTTCCCCCTCCTTTTATTTCCCTATTAAATTGTTATTCTGACTTGGTGTCTCCCACTAGTTTGTTTTCGAACTAGTACAAGAGCTGCTCTAGAAAACACTGCAGAGACTACCTGGGACTTAACCTGTCTCCAGAGCAAATCCCAATGCTCCTGGAAGTGCCTGAGGGTGTCAGGCAGCTGCTGGTATGGACCTGTCCTGAACATGGACCAAACACTTCCTGGAGTTCCCTTGGAGGAGTCAGGAGCTGGCACCTGGGAATTATCTCAAACCCTTCATGCTCCACATCGGTCATCAAAGAGCACTGTCAGCCGGCAATTAAGCACCATGAAGCTGCTCATTTACTTTGCCCCGACAGGATAATGAGCATAGTCAGGAAAGCAAAGAAAATAGAACTTGTGGGCTGAGACAAAAACAGTTTAGTAACTGAAATGAAGGAAAATAATAATAATAATAACAATAATAGTAATAAAAAAGAGATGGTGAGAGGGAAAGAACACACAAGAAAACAAGTGATGCACATTACAGCTGCTCGCCACCTGCTAACCAATGCCAAGCCAGTCCCCAAACCCCTATCAGCCCTTTGTTCTGAGTAACTCCCCCACACTGGGCATGACGTTCTATGGCACAGAGTATCCCCTTGGCCAGTTCAGGACAGCTGTCCCAGCCATTCTCCCTCCCAGATTTTAGTGCACCTCCTCCCTGGCAGAGCATGAGATACAGAAAAGTCCTTGGCTCAGGGCAAGCAGCTCCTTGGGGCCACCTCTCCTCTCTCCTACCTGATTTGCTGCCCATCCCACTGGCCCAGCAGCACCGACTGCCCTGGCCAGCAGCTCCCGACAGGCCGGGCACAGAGCTCGGGGACGTCCACAATGGGGGCCAGCTCAGTGGGTGCCCCTGAGGTTCTCCCCAGCCCAGCACGGCTCCCACTTGCCCAGGTCTGGAGGGGCACCATGCAGCTGTTTCTTTGCCCCTCAGAGCTTCTGTCTCCAGTGGACCGGCACCAACCCACCTTCACTGGCCATCTCCATGCTGGGCCACAGTGCCACTGCCCTGCGGCAGTTACTAGAGACATTAAAATGTTCATAAACAGGATCTATGTCTGACTGTTTGAAAAGAAATACCTAGACTCTGGGGACTACCAACTCCTCAGCTTCAGCTCTATGCCTGGGAAGATTTTTGGAACAGATCCTCCTGGGAGCTCTGCTGAGGCCCATGGAGGGCAGGAGGTGATTCAGGACAGCTAGCACAGGTTCACCAAGCACAAGTCCTGCCTGACCAGCTTTCTGCGATGGAGCAACTCCACCCGGGGACAAAGGGCGGGCTCCGGGTGGCACCTCTCTGGGTTGTGGACATGGCACCCCCAACACCCTTCTCTGCCCTGGAGAGGTGGATTTTCAGGGGGTGTTGGATGCACGTCTGGTGGGTGAGTTGATTGGATGGTCGCAGCCTCGATCAAGTGGATCAAGGGGAGCAGCTGATGGAATAATTTTTGGTATCCGTAGTTTTGATACGGTCTGTCCCGGGACCTTTCTGGACCAAACGTCCCGCACACGGCTGGATAAACCCATCCTCCGTCAGGTGAGGAACGGGCCGAGGAGTCACAGTGAGCGGGGTGACACCAGACCAGAGTCCGGGGGACAGGAGCGAGGGGACGGCTCGGGGAGTTCCCCCGGCTCCGACCGCAGGCACCGCCGGTACCGCAGCGCCGCTCGCCCCCGCCATGACGGACCCGGGTACGTCACTTCCGCCCCCACCGCCCGGCCCTGGCCCGGCCCCCGAGAGGCGGCGGCGGCGCCCGGGCGCCCCCTGGAGGTTCGGAGCGGGTCCTGCAGCCCCGGCCCCGCCCGCCCCGTGGGGGCAGAGCTGGGAATGGCGAGGGGAGGGGGAGGCCGGGGACGTGGGGGACATGG
Organism: Corvus cornix cornix; assembly: GCF_000738735.6. Classification (NCBI taxonomy): domain Eukaryota; kingdom Metazoa; phylum Chordata; class Aves; order Passeriformes; family Corvidae; genus Corvus; species Corvus cornix. The sequence goes on along the minus strand of NC_046351.1, from coordinate 4,789,232 downwards.
AAGATATGGGGAGGGGGACACTGGGCACATGGGGGCGGGGGTCTGGGAGTCCTCTGGTGCTGGGAGGCGACAGGAGGTCCCAGCGGTGCCACTGGGGGACCGGGAATGCCTTGGAACCCCCAGCGGGGCGGGAGGGGCCTCCGGGGAGGCCGGAATACATGTGCGCGGGGCGGGTTCCGGGCGGACCGGAAGCGGGGCCGAACTCGTTGCCGTGACAGCGGGCCCGGGGCCGCCATGGAGGCCGCGCTCACCGACATGTACGACCAGGCGCTGCTGGGCATCCTGCAGCATGTCGGCAACGTGGAGGAGTTCCTACGCATCCTCTTCGGCTTCCTGTACCGCAAGACCGACTTCTATCGGCTCCTCCTGCGGCCCGGGGACCGCCTGGGCTTCCCGCCCGGCGCGGCGCAGGCCATGGCCCTGCAGGTACCGGCGGGGCCCGGGGGGATGACGCAGCCTGGCCGTGCTGGCGGCCGGCGCTGTCCCTGCTCGGGGCCGAGCCGAACGGGCCGTGTCTCCCCGGCCGGGCGGTGTCCGTGTCGGGCCGGCGGCGGGGTCAGGTCCGGGCAGGGCGGGGGATCTGGGGCGGGGGTCGGGCAGCACAGCGCTGCCTGGAGAAGCGCAGAGGAAGGCAGGAGAGGTCCCTTGAAGCGGGGGGAAGCGTCACCCTCGTAGGAAGATGAGCAGCCCCGGAGGCAGGCGAGGACCCCGAGACCCCGGTGGGAAGAGCCCGGGTGCGACATCTGCTCGGAGCTTGGCCCCGGGCGCACCGGGCCAGGGTGGACTCAGGGAGCTGCCGCCAGGAGCCGTGGGAGTAGACAGGCCAGAGAGAGGCAGGAGGCAGATGAGAACCCGGGAGTCGTGGGGGGAAGTACGTCTGAGCTCCGCTTAGCGAGAGCTTGTGGCCGGCATTGCGCTGGTCCCGCTCCTGGACGGGAGGGGGCAAAACGCCTGAGCTACCTGGTTCGGTGTTGGAGGAGCTTTGACTTGGGGTCCTCTGGCGTGTTATTAATTTTCATTGGCAAGGAGGAAACGAGCTCGTAAAACTTAGAGTGAGGCTGGGTTTGGGGTGTTTGTCTGCTCGGCCTGGATGAGTTTTCTTTCCCAGGTGCATCAGGCCCGACGTGACATGGGTGGGGGGACAGGAGTCCTGCCCCTCCCTGCAGTGCCCCGTGGCACATGGGGGTCCTCATCACCCCCCAGGGTAGCCCCTGATGGCCTCTCTGGATTAGGGGGACCCCAGAGGGTGCTCAGGCTGCAGAGGGATGGCATGGAGCTCAAACTGTTGGGCAGAGGGGCAGTGCTGATGGGGTTCCTGTCTGGTGTCCCCCCAGGACTGTTTGGGGCTGGGCACAAGGGAGGAGGTGCAGCATTCCTGCCATGGGAAGGTCTTAGGCAGGGTGGCCTCATGGCTGCAACCAGAGGTACCCAGAGTGTGGGGACAGTGTGGAAGGGGCTCATTCCTCCTCATCCTGGCTCGACTGCAGCCCAGGGGACACAGTTCTGGGGTGTTGCTTTGCATGATCCATGCAGGGCTGGCACTCACCTTTCCCACATCCTCCCCTCTGCTCATTGCTTGGGGAGGAAGGCCGGGGTAAGTGGCACAAGTTTCTGTCCTGTTGTGGTTGCGCTGGCAGGAGCCCTCTCTGGGCCATGTCCTTTGTCCTGCACCTCCTGGACCCAGAGGAAGACTCAAATCAAGCAGGTGTGCCATTACACTGCTGGAAGAACTAAATCTGCTTCCAGAATATTCCTGGGAAGCAAAGGAGGGCTGTGTTTGATGCTTGCACACTTTTCATGTTTACAGTGCCAAAGGCCTGGCACTCAGGTGGGAGAAGTTGCAGCCCTTTCAAGGAGCAGGTGCAGGGTCTGAGTCGCCATCAGCCCTTGCTGCAGACACGGCTGTGGGCTTCACTTCTGACCTCCAGCCTGCACTGGACAGGCATGGCCAGAAGCCACCTGTGGGGTAGGATTACATCTCCTGGGATCACATCTTCTCCTGCACCTGTCCGTTTGGGCACAGTCAGTGCCAGCTCAGTTGTCCTGCAGGTTCTCCTGGGGCAGCTCATCCTGTTTGCCTGTTGGAGACTTTGTCTGAGTCCAGGCTTGCAAATGGTCCCTGGGTGAGTCCCGGAATTTGGGGTATGGGGAGGCTCCCTTGGAACCCCCTCCCAGTCAAGAGCTGAATCTCACCGCTCTGCTTTTCCCTGGAGTAACCAGCCCTCTTCCCAGGCTGGTGTGAGGTTGGCTGCAAGAACACAATCCTAGAAACAATTCCAAAATGCTCCCAGGAGTTTGTGAGGTGTGCTTGACATGGCCATGGAACTTTTCAAAGAGTCACCAGCTGTTTTTGTTGGTGACTCAAGCAGCTCGAGGTAGGTGTGTGGTGCGGAGAGAGGAAAGGCAGGAAGGAGTAGGTGCCCCAAGTGTGTGATGCTGCTCCTTTCCTTCGCTCGGCATCCCAGGCAGAGCTGGCAGTGCTGCTCACTCAGTTTGCTCTTTCTCTCCCAGGCATTCCGAGTGTTTGAGCGGATGGCCAGGCAGGATGATGAGAAGAGGCGCCGGGAGCTGGAGGCAAAGCTGAGGAAGAAGGAGGAGGAGGAGGAGGCAGCTGCAGCTGCTGAGAGGGTGAAGCTGTGCCCTGCGGCTCAGGAGATTGAGGTGGAGACAACGGAGCACATCCCAGCACCAGATGCCGGGGGAGCTGCAGGCACACAGGAATCAGCCGCAGCCCAGGGTGCTGCAGCCCCCAGCCCTGTGTCAATGGAGCCTTCGGGGGCTGCTGCCCCAGCAGAGCTGCCCACGTAAGGGTCTCTTACTTTCTTCATGCTCCTGGCGGGGGGAGGCAAAACCATGGACAGGGTGTCCACTGTTCCCTGCACAGCCCTTTTTGGGTTTTGACCTTCTTCTGCAGGCACTCAGCCCTTCGGGAAGCTGTGAGGATTTCCCTTGCAGGCTTCCAGGGCCAGAGGCATCATGTAACTTCCCACAGGAGGGCAGGAGTTGTTGTCCTGTGGGTGGTTTGGGGTTTCCCACTCTGCTCTGAGCAGGGAAGGTGGCACATCCCGTACATGGCCCCACAAAGCTGGGCTGGGCCATGTGGCTCCTCCACAAACTGCCTGTGGTGAGCACTGTCCCTCTTCTGGCACTTGCTAAGGCTCACATGGAAGTCCTGGCACCAGCCTGCAATCTTTTTGTTAGTGCTGGACTCCCTGGTGTGCTGGGAGACATCCCAGCAGCTGTCTGGGAGTGTGCACGGATACCTGCAATACCTACAAGTTGGTACTGGCAGGCCTGGCCGTGTGACAGGCAGCTGCAGCAGCAAATGGGTTTGGAGCCCTGTAGAGGTCTCTGGCCCAGCCCTTGGCTCAGAGCAGGGCCAGCTTCAAAGATCAAGCAAGTGCTGCAGAGTTTTCTCTTTAGCCAGGCTTGGTGGCTTTCCAGCAGTGCCAAGCAGCCTCCATTTGTGCAGAAATGTCCTTGTGTCAAAGTCCTTCCATGGCTTCTGGGACACTTCCAGCCTGACTCTGTCCGCTGAGCAGCAAGACGTGAGCTCCAGAGGGCCAGGGTGGCCTGTCTGAACCGTGTACCTGAATGCAGGTTCTGTGCAGGGTTCACTCGTCCTTCTTGGGCATCACCTTGACCCTGGGCCAAGGAAGAGCTGCCCGACCCTTGCTCAGGGCCTCATGGCCCATTGAGGTTCAAGCTCCTGTGTTTCTTTGCTGACCAAGTTGGGGGAGTGATGCCGTGAGCTGGCTGTGCAGACTCCATCTCCTCCTCCCCTTTCTGGTGTGTTCTGTGGTCAGACCCCATGTGATGGCTGCGCTGCCCCTCTCCGATCACCACAACTGTCCTGGCCGTATGCGGGGCTCTGCTGTGGCCCGTCCCTGCTGTCCCACTGGTGCTTGGTGAGGAGGGAAGCTTAGGCTGGTGAACCCTGTCCTCCCAGCCAGTTATGGGGAAGAGCAAGCTGCCAGAAGGAAGTGGACCACTGGAAGAACCCCAAATCGTGGAAGGACTGGGATGGCCTATGCCCCTGAGGGGCATAGAGAATTCAGAGCTCAGACTTAGGGGCTGTCGACCTTTGGCATATGGAAGGAACAGTCTGAGGACCAAAATCTTGGGAACAGTGAAATGATACATGGCAGGAGTGGAGAGCTTTGGTTTCTGCCCCTGGGGATGGTTGGGCACTTGAACAGGCTGCTTGGTCACGGCTTCAAGGCTGCCAGAGCTCAAGGAGCATTTGGACAATGCTCTCAGGCAAATGGTGGGATTGTTGAGGTTGTCCTGTGCAAGGCCAGGAGTTGGACTCAATAATCCTCGTGAGTGCCTTCCAGCTCAGGATATTCCATGATTCCATTATTCTAGGACAATGTTGGGGTCAGGTTCTGCAGCCTCGGCTGGAGGCCATGATGGGGAAGGGCCTGAGCGTGGCCACCACTGGGGGAGGAGGGAAGGGGACTGGCAAGGTGCCTGGTGAGTCACGTGGTCCGATGGGAGGAGGAGAAGGGACTTCGGTGTAACTGATGTGCATCCCAGAGGATAAAGATAAGCCAGAAGCCAAAAATGAGATCACCTGCAATGCCTGTGCTGGAGCTCTCCTGGTAAAGGAGGATTGTCCCTGGGGCTGCCAGTCTGACACTGATCCTGGGCAAAATTAGCGAGTCAAAAAAAGCCCTGCCAAAGTGCACAGCAGTGGCCTGGGTGTGTCCAGCTCAGCTTTCTCCCAGTGGAGAAGAGAGGGAGAGACTAGAGGCCCAGTGAAGCCATGAGCAGAGGGAGCTGGGCTGGGCTGAGTGCCAGCTGCTTGGCCCTGTGCAGGCCACATCTACTTCACTGCCCCGTGAAGTTTCGCCTCAAGGACTTTTGTTGTGGGGCAGCAGCTGGTGCGAGGAGAGTTCAGCCGCCCGAAAACAAATGTCAGAGGGAGGGATCAGGAAGGAAGGTGAGGGCTCGTGGAGCAGGATGAGTCTGACAGCGAGTGTGTTGGAGACAACAGGGGTGGTTTCTGCTGTGTGTGGTGAGAGCCTGGTTGAAACTCGGCCGTCGCATGTGCCACCCTCTGAGTGTGTCCTGGCACCGCTGGAGAGTGGCCCCTGTCCGACCTCAGACACTCAGGTGTTGTTTTGCAGCCTGCAGCTGTGGCATTGAACACCAAGCCATGTGTGGCAGCTTTCCCGTGGGTGTTGCCGTGAGAAGAAGATGCCTTCAGCTGAATACAGCTGCCGCTGCAACTTCTGCCTTCCCTGATGGGCTCTTCTCCCTCTTACTGCTCCTGCCACCCCAAACTCGCTGGTGGGGTGGAACACCTGCAGCTCCCTTGGCGCCTGCCCAGTTTAAACACGTGGTGGGCGAGGTGGGGTGCAGGTGGCCCCGTCCTAGTCCCAGGAGTCTCTAGTGGTTTTCAGGCCAGGAGGATGGGGTGGCTGCAGGCCTGAAGTAGGGCAGAGCAGCCCACGGGTTTGTCACGGGGCTGTAGTTGGTTTCGATGCCTCTGGGGGGCACTGGAGCCCCCTGAAAGGCAGTGGGGGCCGGGCGGGCACCCCCCGACAGACTATTAATAATTTAACCGACTGCTTAATTCTCCACAGCCCCTTCCTTCTGAGCAAAACCCAGAGCACCCAGCCTGGGTACGAGGGGCGCATGAGTAATGCACAACTCTGGCAGCAGGAATGCAGAAAAGAGCTTAAACAAAAATATTTTCCATCTCCCTTCCTTCCCCCCGCCCCTCCAGCCACTGGTGAAGAAAACCGCTGCCACCAAAATCTATATAAAAACTTGCTCATTCTGTCAACCTGACGGCTCTGGAAATGTAGGGCAGGTACCATCCCAGATCTGCCAGCTCCCATCAGAGCCTCGCGCTGCGCCTGGATGCTGGGGTGCTGGTTGGGAACATCTTGTGAAGCACAGTGAGATGGTAGCTTTTTCAGGGTCGATCCAGATGAATTGAGCCAGTTTTGCAGGTGTGGAGGCTTTCAGGGCTCAGTTTGGGGCTCGGCCTGGTCTCCCCAAGTTCCTCACCTTCCCCACTTGTGAAAGGCAGGCAAATCAATTCCTCTTTGCTGTCCTGTAAGTACACCGAGGGCTGAGGTGTCTTTGGGGTGACGCTCATGCCAGGACCTGTGCCAAGGGGGACAGAGGTCTCTGTGCCACAGAAGAAGCCAGGCTCCTCTTGCAGTTGCCCCAGGTGTTGCAGCCCTCCTTCTCTGGCTGTCAAAGCTCTCTTGCTGTCCTTCCTTGTCAGGAGGGTAGCAGGGCACAGCCCTCCTCACACCTCACCATAGGGCTGTTCTTCCTGGCACTGCAGCTGCACAGTCCCAGCTCTGGCTCTTCCCCCATCTGCTCCCAGAAGCCATCCTTGCCTGAGCTCAGCTCCTAATTTTGAACACCTCTGCTGCCCAGCACCCTCGCCATCCCCCAGCTTGGATTCCATCCTGCATATATTTGCCACACAGCATTTAAAATAGAGCCTGGCAGCCCACGTGTGGCACTGCGCAGCCTGGCCTGTGCTTGTGCTTTATGACTTTGGTTCCTGGCTTCCCTCTGCTCCTTGCTTTCTCCCAGTATGAACTGGGGGGGAAGCTCTCATCCCCCTGTCCTGTGAGTCCCTTCCCTTACTCCATGTGTGGGCAAGAGGTGGTGGCAGGAGGCTGGGAAGGGCAGTCCTGGAAGCCTGTGCATGATGGTGAGGTTTCTGAGAGGAGGATGTTTGGGTGTAGACAGCACAGCCAGGGCTGGAAACAGGGCCAGTGGGACATGGAACACGGTGCCAGGTGGGCCCAGGAGGATATGCAGTGCCTCATTCCTGAGGAAGGCTTTAGCTGCTGCCAGGCGATCTGGCACAGTAACATGCAGAGCAGAACGAAACGCTGGGGTCTCTGTGGCCTTCTGCGGGTGGAGAGGGAAGAGACGGCTAGAGGAGTGGGCTGAGGTGAGGAGGGAGCTCTTCATGGCTCCACCACTGCTTTGTGGGGCCTTGAAGGAGACCCTTCAGGTGTTCTGGAGTCCATGACTGGAGAAGGGACTCCACTCACCCTATGTGCACAGTGCCGTTGTGCCAAGGAGGGGGGCAAACAGGCTGCTGCTGAGCAGCAGAGCCCTGGCCACCCTGACCGCCCCAGTCACCTGGTCCAGGTGAGCCCCGCCACCGGGGCTGGTCTCCCTGACATGGCTCTGTTATCCCTGGGAGTGGGTGTTTGGGCTCAGCAGTGACCTGCAAAAATCCTTGGTGTACTCCCTGGCTTGCTGGCCGGTGAGAAGCAGAGTAGAATTGAACTGAAATGCATTAATCTGGTGAGCTGAGTCCTAACATTTCAGCTCTCTCCTGAGACCCACCACTCCCATTCCCAGAGCTCCAGGAGACCTGGGGTTAACCCTTTGTGAGACTGGGAGCGTCCCTGGGATGACACAGCAGAGCTCTGGGAAATTTCCATGAGGCGCCTGTGTGAATCTAACTCGACTTAGCAACGGCTTGGCTTTGCTGGAAGCCCAGATGGCGTTTTGTTGTGAGGTGCCTGCAGGATGGGCTTCCTGGCATGGCTGCATCCTTCTTGGGGTGTTGGGAGTTTCACTGCTGGTCACCCTCTGTGGGGGAGCAGGGCTGTGAAGAGGAGCTGTTGCTGCACGCTGCTGACTTCGAGGCCGGTTTTGTTTGACTCAGAGCCTGCGTTGTCCCAGGCTTTCTCCTCTCAAGCCTTTTCCATTCGAAGGGAGGGGAACCCTTAGGTGCTCAGCAGTTTTGTCTGGGACTGTCCAGACCAGAAGCCAGTTAAACTGGTTTCCTTCCCCACTGCCCCTGGGGACTTTCCTGATGAGCTCACCTCAGAGTCTGTGCTGTTCTTTCAGCCTGACCCAGAAAGGAGCTGATCTTGATCCACATTTAAGGAGAGTCTGTCCTGGTTCTGATTCCTCTTAGGCACGTGGGGCTGTGCACAGGGAATTCCTCCAGCATGGCCAAGGCCTGTCATGAGCAGGAGTCAGACAGTGCTCAGAGAATGGCCTGACCTGATACAGCCGAGCTCCATCTGGCCCCGTATCCTGTCTCCATCAGCAGCAGATGCTGGGGGAAGAGGAGAAGAACAGAATGAGCGTGCAGTGATACTTTCTCTGTGCTTTCACCCTGCTCTGGTACATAGTGGCTCAGCAGCTTTCTGAGCACTTGGTCCTTCGGCTCTTTGGGGGGATTATTTTCCCTTTTCTTTCTGAATTTCAGCCCTCTCATGCCTGAGGGCTCTGCAATAGCATCCTGCAGCAGGTCCCTGCCACACAGCACTGCCATGTGTGGCTATTTTCTCCATGTGGGTGAAGAGGCATTGAGTGGATCCTCAGTCCCCTTCTCTGCCCTCTATGGGGTTCTTCTACTGTGTCCATTTTCCCCTTTCAGCCTGTTTTTGGGCTGAAGAGTCATCATTTCCATGCTTGTTTCTCACTTGAGCATCCTTATGCTCCTGGTCCTGTACGATTCTCCAGTGTTCTGAGGGCCATCCCCATGCTCATGTATGGACGCACTGGTGTTCTCTGCCTCCTACCCCATTTCTTTTCTCCTTGGCTGTCCTGCTTTTGCAGTGAGGCCATGAAATCGTCTTCCAGCAACATGGTACTTCCTGCAGTACAGTGATATCACTCCAACCCCTTTTCTTCCCTTCCCAGCTCTCCCCAACGCTGACAACTTTTTCAGGTGGGAGCAAGAGCTTCATGGAAGCTCTGTGTTGGTGAGACCTCCTTCTGCTGACATGCCCCAGTGTGTCCTTGGCTCCTTATGTGTCGCCAAGGCTTTTTTGGCCCTCAGGGTCTGCAGCGCTGCACTCGCAGTGCTGTTGTGTTTGGTTTCTGGGAGGAATGTGTCTAGGTGATACAGAGGGAAGCAGGGAAATGTAACTTAAGTCGTCTTTGCTAAGTGTAGTCTTTCTTGCAATGGAGAGAGGCTGTGGTTCCTGCTGGAATTGTGTGCCTTCTCCCATTGTGGTGGGAACTCAACTGCTCAGGAAGCATTCTTTTCTAAGGCCTGAAACACTTGAGGTGAGGGTAAAATCCCTTAGTCATTTCTGGTGCAGCCCTTGTCACTCCTAAGCCTTTTGCAGATGATGAGGAACTAGTCAGGGTTCAATTTCCCAGTGTTTTCATGGAGAACCAGGCCCCTCCAGCTGGGTTGCTGAGATCAGCAGCAGAGTGCCAGTTTCCCTGTCCTGCACTGAACTGCTAAGGCTTTTGGTTGCCCTACCAAGCTACTGAGCTCCAAAATTAGGTCCTGGGACCAAAAATAACTAAATTAAAACCTATAAATTTTTCTCTCAACATGCAGAAGATCCCAGGGCTGGAAACCAAGGGACAGCATGTGCCCAATTCTTAAGTAAAAAAAAAATGCTGTTTGCTTGGTTTAATATTGCCGCGTTCACCGAAAGGGGCCTAATGTGGAAAACTACCTGGATTGGGCCAGGTTGTGTTGGTGATGCAGGGGTCTGAGAGGCCACCTTGTACTCTCTTCCCACAGCTCAATCCCATTGGCTTCCTTCGGCCTTATCCCCCTTTCCCAGGGGAGCCTGGTTGGCTGTGTGTAGGTCTCTCTCTTGGGAGACCTCTGAAGCCCAAGGCTGTATAAGCTCTGTGCAAACAATAAGATCCCAGGGGTCTTTTCCGGATGGTAGCATGTCCTGCTGTCCTTGACCTAAATATCCCAGCAGTAGTGAAATTTAGCCCCCTGGTGCTAGCACTCCAACACTCTTCTGCAAGCTGGTGGTGGCATTTCAACTTGCCTAATGTCAGTAAGTTGGCGCTGCCAAACAGCTCTGTAAATAACTCGGGATGCAAAAGGGAAGGCTAAAAGCTCTCCTGAAGAGAGTGAGCTTGGAAAAGAGCAAGGCTCTTCCCCAGCAGGGAGAGGAGCAGAGTGTCTTGGTGGGGCTGGTGGGGCTCCAGCTGCAGAGGAGAGGGGTGGATTTGTTGGCTCGCTGCTGGGTTGAGCAGCATCATGTGGGTGGTGCCTTGGGCACCTGGTACCAGGAGCCTTGATCCCTTCCCGCTGCATCATCCGGGCTTGGTGACACAATGGCATATAGAGGAATGTGTCTTGATGGGCTTGACTTTTGGTTGTTGGTCCCATCCTGGTGGTAAGTTGAAGCTTTGAGGCGTCCTGAAGGTGAGGTGACCTTTGAAGTACAAGTCATATGAGGAGCAGCTGAGGGAGCTGGAGGGGCTTAACCTGGAGAAAAGGAGGCTCAGGGGCGACCTTCTCACTCTTGACAACTCTCTGACAGGAGGGTGGAGCCAGTTGGGGATCTGGCTCTGCTCCCAGGGAACAAGGGACAGGACAAAAGGAAATAGCCTCAAGTTGTGCCAGGGAAGGTTTAGGTTGGATATTGGGAAGATCCCTTCATGGAAGGGGCTGTCCAGCCCTGGCACAGGCTGCCCAGGGTAATGTTGGAGTACTCATCCCTGGGGGGATTTGACAAACGTGCAGATTTGGCTCTTGGTTACATGAGTTAGTGGTGGCCTTGACAGTGCTGGGGAAACAGTTGGACTTGATGGTCTCAGAGGGTTTTTCCAACTGAAATAATTCCATGATTCCATGATCCTTGTAATGCTGATGGTGGGCACTGCAGGCTTGAGCCTGGGCTGCACTTCCTGGCTGGGCTGTGCCTCAGGTTTCAGAGTGAGGGGAAGTCACTGGCTTGCATTTTTCACTTTATTTTTTTGAGAGCAGGACCACCAAGCTGCACAGTGCAGTCCTGGAGGTGTGTACTCAGGAGCTCAGGGATAATGGGCCATGGGGTACTGTTGACGAACTTCTGCCCACTTTGGGGGTGAAGAACACTTTCCAAAATTGGATTTGGGTTGTTCTCCAGCAAACCAAACACACCTGGGCTGGAAGAAATCCCGAGGATTGGGAGGGCCCTGGACCACTGCTGTGCTCAGGGCTGGAGCTTGCTGCCAGCCAAGGAGCATCAGAGAGGATTGGGGTGGATCAGAGTGGATCCTGAGGCTTACTGACTGCACTGCGACTCAAACTGTAAAGGAAGGGATTTGGCATTCAGTTTGCTTAGTGCTGTGCCAGAGCCTTCATTAGTTGAAGTGCTGGTACAAAGAAGCCTTTGGGGAGCCCTGGGTGCCTACCGGACCCCAGCGAAGGTCGGGGAGCTGCAGTCTACGTTCTCCTACCACAGCACTTCCCAGGCAGAACCCAGAGACAGAAAGTGCAACTGTCCTGATGTTTTGATGCCAAAAGATGTTAAATCTGGAAGTGGGGGGGAGGCTCCTTTGCAGCTTGCTTGCAGAAGGAGCACAGAACTGGGATTTTCCATGCGCACAAGCCCTGCAGCTTTGGGAATGCAGCTTTCTGAAGAGGTTAAACCTCTGGCTTCCCTACCTGTTGCTACAGCACCCACACTGGATCCCTGAGGACCAGAGGGCACACTTTACCCTCTTCAAAATCATCTTAGAAGCTGAGGTTTTTTAGCTTTGGGTGTTGTCCATCTCAAGCTGAAGCTTGATAGCAGCTTTTTGGGGTGCACAGACCTTCCTGTGGCTTGAGGCACTTTGGGTTCTCATCTGGAGGGCTAGCAGAAGTTCTGGAAATCGGAATTCCAGTAAATCTGTATTCTGTTGCGCATGCTGGTGTCTTCGGGTGAGCGTGGCCTTTCTGCAGCACTGCAGAACAGGCTCTTCCACCCCCCTGCCCACTGCCCGCCTGCCTAGCTGGCACTGCTGGATGGTTTCTGCCCTGCTGGGCTTCATGCAGCCCCTTTAGTGCTGGAGGTGTGGGATGCAGGTGTGGTGCAAGGTGCTTCCCCAGGAGGGAGTGGGGATTTGTGATGGTGTGAAGGCCTGGAGGCTGCCAAGGGTCTGATGGGCCTCCCTAGGTGGGTGACCCAAGTGTTGCCATGGCAGGAGGATGGTGGCTGCTGACGTGGTGCTGTTCCCAGCAGCCCTGTGCTACCTTCAGCAGCAGTTTCAGGGGGACAGAGCCTTCATTAGTTGAAGTGCTGGTACAAAGAAGCCTTTGGGGAGCCCTGGGTGCCTACCGGACCCCAGCGAAGGTCTGGGAGCTGCAGTCTACGTTCTCCTACCACAGCACTTCCCAGGCAGAACCCAGACACAGAAAGTGCAACTGTCCTGATGTTTTGATGCCAAAAGATGTTAAATCTGGAAGTGGGGGACAGACTGTGGGCTGCTCCTCTCATTCTTCCTCAATACGACTCTCTGGGGAGCCCAGTGAGGTGCTTTGAGCCAAGCAAAGCTGGCTGTGAGCTACAGGCAGATCTAAATGAAACCATGGTGGGGCCACAGCTTGCCAGGGATATGGACCATCTCCCACCAGGCCTCGGGCGCTGGCAGTGCTGGCACTGGGAGCTGCAGGAAGGCATCTACTTTGGAGCCCCCAACCCCAGGGTAGCATTCCCAGCTGAGCATGGGGGACCAGCCCTTGCTGCAGTGGGGCCAGGTGCCCCTGGCAAATACGTGCCAGCAGCAGCTTCTCTTCCTGAGTGTGCTGGTGTCTCTCTGAGTCCTCACAGTGCTGGGGCCATAGGATTTATGATTCTGATGGATGCCATTTGATCTCAGCTGCTGTTAGGGAGCAGCAGCCTGGATCCCAATGTCTGCTTGTTGCAGTAAATGTCAGCTGGATTGACGACGTGCAGAGTGTCTCCTGGCAGGCCCTGCTCTCTGCATGTGGATTTGGGTAAGGCATGCGGAGTGCTTTTTTCTTTTCCTTATTGCTCTGAACTTCATTGTTACTCAATGAGTTCTTTCCACTCTTGGTAACTTCTCAAGCTTGACGACGGTTTCATGTATCACACAGGGCTTCTGACAGTGGTTAAAGCTGGGGTGTTTGTCCTCTTCTGTCTGCTGCCAGGGTGACTCCATACACCATGCCCTCTGCTTGCCCACTCAAATGGCAGAAGGTCTCATGGAAGGGAGAGGCTGTCTCTGGTGGTTAGGATGTGCTTGTGGGATCTGCAGGATGTGTTGTGATGGCAAAGTGCAGATAGAATGGGACTGTTGGAAATACCTCTCTCAGGAGCAGCTTTGCATAAGGGAATGGGTCTGTGTCTCAGTTTCTGCTGATGCTGGGTTGGTTGCTTCAAAAGGTTGGTTGCCAGCCCAGCTTTTTCTCCACATCATTCCCTTTGGCATCGGCCAGTCCTGCTGTCCAGCTTTGGCTGTGGCAGTTGTTTCTCTTCTCATCCACCTCCACATCTGGCTTGACATGTTTTCCTTAAAGCTGCCTAAATAATTCACCTTGACTAATAGCAAACAGCAGTGCCAGCTCTGGAGGAAGCTTTCTGGGAATTCCAGTGACTGGAGGGTGTCTGCAGTACTGGCCACCGAGCCGTGGCATCCTTGACTGCTAGATCCAGGTATCCTGGACTTCCCTTCCTGAGACAGCAGGGATCCTGTCTTGGAAAGTTGAACTGCTCCAGGCCGAGAGGATCACTTCCATTAAGTTGTTCTGAAATTCCTTGGAATTTTCTCCTTCTTATGGGGAAAAAAAGAAGTCCATTGGGATTATGCCGTATCAGTTCCCTCCCGTGACACTTTCCCACCTCTGCTCCTCCTCAGGCTGAAGAACGGCTGCTCCCATGCTGCTGTGTCTTTTCCACAACTTTTGCATGCTTGCACCAAAACTCCTCAGTGAAGAGGAACTTGGTGAGCTGCCCTGCTTCTTCTCAGCTCAAACATTAACCAGATCCTTTGGTGTGTTTGGTTCCTGCTCTTGGTTTGTGTCCAGCACTGCTTTCACAGAGCTGATGCTGCAGCTGTTGAGCTCCAAGGACAGAAATGTGTTCAGCTGAGTGTCCACAAGAGCGAGGATTGCTGTTGCCATTTCCACATTGCTCAGCTCATCGTGCGTCACCAACCCACGGAGCTGGGAATCCCGGAGTAAGAAATGCCCAGAAATCTTTGTATGGGGCTTGACACGCGGCTCAATCCTCAGACATCCAGCGCGCCCACCAGGGACAACACTGCTACCTTTCAGGGGGTCTTGTCCCCTTGTGCTGCTGCCGAGGGTCTCACCCCGCGTGTAGGGAGTGGCTTCAGTCCCAGGGACAGCGCAGCCGTGCTGCGCCATGTGGCTCTGAGGAGTGGGAAACAGATCGGCTGCTTCTCGACGGTGCATTGTTAAAGGTTTCACCTCCCCCAAAATGACACATTGCGAGCAAAAATAGAACAAGACAGAACACATAGACCCACCCCCACCATCCCCACCACCCGGCAGCCAAGTGCACGCGGTGCCAAACCCATGGGTTTAAAAGCTGGTGCTTTGTCACCCTCCCTCCCCTCAGCCCTGCCACCACCTGCCCCAGCCCAGCAGGCATTCGGGCAGTCCAGTGAGTGACCATCGCCACCCGGCCCACGCTGTGTGCTGGATCTGGCCTCCCTCTTCACCTGGTGGGTCTGGGGATGGGAGCAGGAGCCGTGGTGTTGATGCAGGAGATTCTCTTGCCCGCTGCACAGTGGTGCTCTTGAGAAAACGTGAGGGATGCCTTTGGCCGGGAGAGCCACCTGCGGCGTGGCTTGGCCCAGCATGCTGTGAGCCAGAGCTGTCTCCTGTGAACAGTGAGGGAAGCTGCCTCCCAGCCAAGGAGCAGGGTCCAATTCTGGAGTGCCACTGGCGTGTGCTAAGCACAGTTGGACCAGGCAGAGATCTGGTTGGAAAACCTCCAGGAAAGGAAGAGTTGCTCCAGGAGGTGGTAGAGCTGTCAGCCGTTTGTCAGCAGTGCCTAACAAGGCTGCGGCCTGCCTTCACCACCCTGGATCTTCCACAGCTCCAGAGCTGGCAGTTACACTGGCAGTGAAATTACCCAGGCTTCATGAGTCTGCCGGTGATCCTGTTCTGGGGTAACAAAGCCCACTAGTTTCACATGCATGGATTTTTAACATTGGAAACAGAGCTGAAGCAGAGGTTCATGGTGTCTTGGGAAAACAGCTGGAGGGATTTGGACTGGATGTTGGGGAGGAGAGGAGTGGAGAAGTGATGGCACTGGAGCTCACATCCCCAGGATCAGCAGCCATGGCTGGAGAGAGGTTTAGGCACGAGGGGGAACTTCTCCCCTTGAAGCTGGATGAGCAAGGCTGGGGCTGCAAGGCCAAGGCAGTGGGGCTGAGCTTGTCCAGTGAGCTGCACGTGAAGGCAGAGGTGGCGGTGACACATTCCTCCATCACCCAGCCGTGCTCCAGTTACAGCACAGGAATAGCTCTGGAGAATGACAGAGGGACAGTCGGGCTGGGAGTAAGGCTGCTATCACCTGCACAGTACCTGTGCTGTGCAGAGAGACATTGGACAAAGTCCCTACAGAGCAAGTCCTGCCTCAGTTTCCCTGTCACACAGTTAACACTGGCTGTGGGGCTGATGAATCAGCTCGTGCCCTCATAGGCAGTGAGACTGCGCTTGGTAAGCTCCAAGTGGGACTACAACATGCAAAACTGTGCAGCTGGGATCTGCTCAGCCCTGGTGCTCTTCTCCTGAGGGAGAGGAGGCACATCCAGGACAGACCTGGTGGCTTTGTGACAGCAACTGACGGCTGTATTTGTCCATGCTGAGGCTGTGTGGCATTTGCAGCTGGCGCTCTCACCATGTGTGCCTTTGTACCAGTGGATTTCTCCCATCTTTGATCTGCCTCTGTTCTCATGAGCCTTGGCTGGGCATAGGCCCATTGCTGCCTCCTGCTCCCTTTTGAGTTTTTCCCAGGAAAGGCCTGGAGGGGAACAGCCCTGGGGGGGAACAACCATGGTTCTCATCTGGTTCTTTTGTGATTGCAGGGAGCCCCAGACACTTGGAATGGCAGCACTTGGTTTGGGAGGAGCCAGGTTAGGCTCTGCCTTGGCCAGCATGGCCACTGAGCCAGAAAGCTGGGCTTCTCATGGAGGGGGGCTGCAGGTAGAACTGTGGGGTGTTGAAACCCCCTCCATGCTGCTGCCCCTGAAGGTCACGGAAGAACAGAAAAGGGCCCACACTGCTTAGAAGAAAACACTCTCTTAGGAGGGGTTTAAACCAGCTGGGTTTAAAATCGAGTCAGATTTGTTCTTTGGTTCGCTGTGTGGCCTGGGGTGGAGGGCGGGAGTCCCGTGAAGCTGTGCTGTGCCTGGGCAGACCCCACAGCATGGGTACACGTCCTGCGAGGGCATTTAACCAGCCGAGCTGCCCCAGGCTGCACACAGACCCTCCTCCCTGCTGGGGGCTGATGCAGGGTGGTCTCTGAGACAGTTGTGCCTTGAGAGCCAAGCTGGGTGCCACCACTGGGGTGTCCCTAGGTGGGGACCAGGGGACACATGAGACAATGCCTGGGGACATGCCACTGCATTTCAGCATATTTGCTTCCCACAGGGACGAGCGCGGGGCCCTGAAGACCCTGTCACCACAGCCCCTGGTCGCCTGCACCATTCGGCTTCTCGCCCTCCAGCCTGTTTGACTCCTACAGTCCGGGGGCGGTTGGGAAGCGACAGCTGGAGCCAACGCACCAGCCCGGTGTGCGCTGCCATGCCAACCCTGTTTCCATGGCAATGGGCACCCAATGGGCGACTGCCAGGCAAGGCCAAGATGCCCGAAAAATGATGCGGTGCCCCCTGAAACGGCCAGCTGAGGCTGGGAGCCTGTGAACACTGCCAGTCCCAGTACTGCCTTCAGTGCCTGGGAGTGGCTCAGAACCACCCCGGGCCACAGGTGTAACAGGGCAGGTGAAACCCTTGGTGCACCTGGTGAAACCACAGAGAAAAAAAAACTGGGAGGTGTGCACAGCCACGTTGACAGCCCCCTCCGACGGTCTAATTTAATTTAAATAGATGGCTTTTATATAACCCTCAGGGCACCGTGCTGCTGGAGCCAACCCCACCCTGTACTAGTGAGGGCCCCCCAGACTGGGGGTGCCAGGAAG
This sequence comes from Corvus cornix cornix, assembly GCF_000738735.6. NCBI lineage: Eukaryota > Metazoa > Chordata > Aves > Passeriformes > Corvidae > Corvus > Corvus cornix. The sequence goes on along the minus strand of NC_046351.1, from coordinate 4,772,361 downwards.
GCAGTGGGGCACAGGAAGATAGGCTCCCCAGGGCTGTCTGTGCCCTAGGGCTGCTCTTCACCAGCCCCCCCTTTACATAAGTGCCTGAGCCCCATGTTTATCCAGCTCTACATTGAAGCCTAGGTGGGTATCAAAACATTTTAAAATAACTCTGCCTTTTGTTAGCACCACAGCTATCTTTAGAAGAGATTTGATTTTATTTGAAAGCCCTCTCTGTGAGGGTTCAGTGGAATAGATCCCCAGCCCAGCAGTTTAAAGGGATATGGGTGTGGTGGTCTCCTTTCTTGGCTGGAAACACTGTATTGATTATTGCTTATTGATCTGATAAACCCCATCTTACCCCTGCAGCTGTCTCCTCAGCTTTTCTCACATTTCCACAGCTGGAAGGGGCAGTGTTGTGCTCTTGAGTGTTGCTCATGATTCACTTGCCCAGGCACCCTGGGATGGCTCTTGAGGCATCCCGCTCCGCAGCTCCTTCACCTCCATGTTGCCAACTGCCCTGGTCATAACAGCTGGTGCTTTTCCCAAACGTTAAAATCAGGGTGAGGAGAAAGAATGCTGTGTTTTCATGGTGAACTCAGGTCACAACCATAGGCCACCAACTCTGCAGCCATGACAGTGGCTTGGGGGTCAGGTCAGACCCAGCATGTGCCAGTGTCCCTGCTCCAGCCGCGATGGGAAGCAGAAGGAACAAGGAGCTTGTGCTGGAGCAGAGGTGGCCAGGAAGGCGCCCTGGACCCACTGGGGGCCAGTTCTGCACCTTTTGAGCAGCCAAACCATCGTGTGTCTCACCAGCTGTCTTTTCAGCAGCCTGACTGCTGCTGCAGCACACTGGCGAGAGGGGACTGTGAGTGTCACCCACAATGGGTCTGTGGTCCCTCTGTCCTGTGGCTGCTGACTTGGACCTGCTCCCTTCCATAGAGTCAGCAGTGAGGGAGAGACTGGGCAGGAGCCCAGTGCTGGAGATGCTGTAGGAGGCCTCAGCAGAGGCTATGCCCTCCCTTTTGGTTTCTTGGACCCTGCTCTCAGAGCTTCCTGCTCTCTCCAGGCTCTGATCTCTGACATTTAACATGTCACCCCTTTCTCCCTCCACCAGGAGACAGGAGCAGTTCCAGACAAATCCTGACAGCTACAATGGAGCTGTGCGAGAGAATTACACCTGGTCCCAAGACTACAGCGACCTGGAAATTAAAGTGCCTGTACCCAAGCACATTGTCAAAGGCAAACAGGTAAAGTGGTGTTAGTGGTGTCTCTTTAGCATTTCCCTTTCCATCAGGGTGCCCAGCTTTCCTGGGAAACTGTTTGGAGCGGAAAGGCTCCTTGTCCCTTGTACTGAAGGACCAGGATGTGGTTGTGCCATTTTCTCCCGTGTGAGTCTGGTGGGGACTGAGATCCCAGCCTGTCCGTGTTCCTATTGTGCTGCAGTGTTCTCTGCTCCATCCCAGCTAGGTTCCCTGGCACTGCCTCACCCTTTCTGTGCTGCTTCTCTCTGCTGTCGCTACCTGCGTACTCACGTGGGTTTTGGAGCCTGGTTGGGGATGGATGCCCTTCCTCAGTTGTTCCTCTGGCTCTGCGTGTCTTCTGCCTCCTGTTTGGAAGCAGGAGTTGCTGGAACGGCTCCTCTGGCACTGGGGAGCTGGATCAGGCACAGCCCCTGTGTGGCTTGACCTGCTCTAGATGGAAGGGAGCCGGCCTGGGTGGAGGCTGAGGGCCAGCCCCTCCCCCTGGCTGGCTTTGTGCACAGAGAGGTCTCGCCTCGCTCTCTTTGGCTCAGGCAGGAACTTCTCTGTTCTGCTTGTGGTCACGTTGTTTTTCGTGCACCACTTCTGTTCCCTCCTGGTCAGGGACCCAGAAGGAGTGTGCCCATGGCTGGCCTTGGTCAGACCTAGAAGTTTGAACTCTTTCCCAAGTGCTGCCCTTCCCTCTGTATTTTTCCATTTGGGAAGCCTGTGCTCCCCCACCTCCTGCTCTCCTCTGCTTCCAGGGCGGCTGAAAGGAGCACGCTGGAGTTTGTCACTGGCTTCAGCCTACACAGCTCCTCAGCATGCCAAGGAATGTCACTGGCAGCAGCAGCAGCAGCAGCCCGGGCCGGAGGGGTGAGGGGGCACACGGCTGCCACAGGCACAGCAGGGCACCAGGAAAATGCATCTCTCCCAGCAGGTCTCTGAAACAAACCCAGGCTGTTTCTTGAAAGGATTCTGGGGTGTCCAGATGGATATTCCATCCCTCCACATCGTGCTTCAATCACGATTCCTCTCCCTGCCTGGGGAAGTTTCCTCCATGCCAGGGAAGTTGTGTCCTTGTCCTTGCCAAAAACCCCACACAGGGCTCTGTCTGCTCCATCCTTGGCCCTGGAGAGGTTCAGGAGCCTGCAGGAGCTCACAAGAGTGGAGACAGGATATGGTTTCCTGACCTTCCCTTGGGTTAAGACTGTGCCATCGCTGTGGAAGAGTCCCTGCACCGCAGAGTGGGCAAAAGGGGTTTCAAGATACCCCATGCCAGTGCCCGTGGCATGGCTCTGCCTACCCTTGCCCCAGTATCTGCCCACGTCCTCTTGAAGCAATCTGTTGTTCGGATGCTGAACTTCCCTTCTCCTTGCACTGTTGCCTGGTGTTTTGTTCATCCATCCTTCTCAGGGCTCCTCTTGGCAGCTGAGTTTCCATTTCCAAATGATTCTATATATTCCCAGCCTTGGGGGAATGGGAACAGGCAGGCTGGGTCTTGGGCCAGAGCAGGAGGACTTAGAGCAATTTAAAAGTTCCATGGACTTTGGACATGTTGTTCCTGAGTACCTGCACAAGAGTTGCACACCCCTGTATTCACACAGCTTCATATTTTAAAAAAAATTACCAGGTTTTTGGCTCCTGCTTGCCAAGGCGAGATTAAAAATCTCCCCGTTTGGTCCCTAGGCTCAGAGTGCACCCAACTCTAATGCTGCTCACAGTCTTCCTTATGACACTTTTTGGGATTCAGGCTGTTGCTATGGCATAGTTTTGCTCTGGTGAGCTTAAGGTTTCCTTGTATGGAGCTCGGGTGTCCTTGGAGCAGGAGTGGGTGGTTGGGACCATCTTCCTCCATGGTCCCCACCTCTCTGATCTACTTCTGGGCGCAACAGAGGCCCACAGATCTGAGCGCTTAAATAGAAATCATGACTCCAGGCCTTTCTCTTTGCTGGACTCAGAGGAGACAAGCTCGTTTCCTCTCTCAGTTTGTATTTGCTTGCTTGAGGTGCGTGGGCAGGCGTGGGCGTTCAGTGTGCACAGAAATCACTGTGGTGAAAAGGCCACAGCACACAGACGAGAGCTGGCTTTCCTTGGGAGCAGCCAAATGTTTTGGGGAGCAGGGAGCGCATGGGGAGGGACAAGCAGCTTCAGAGCTGCCGGACTGCTGCGGGTTGCTCTTGGCCTTCCCCCAGCTGTGGGCTGTGCATACGAGTCCTCTCAGACATGTCTCTCCATGCATGAAGGGGCAGGGCTCTCCCACAGGGCATGTGCTGCCCCTGTCCCTACTCCTGGGGGGCTGGTGTGCTGGGTGGGACCTTCTTGCTAGGCGCAGGTAGAAGCAGGGCTTGCAATTGGTTCTCATGCTGGCTGCTTGCACAGCCAAGTGGGCAGGTGGTGGCTTCCCAGTTTGGATCTCTTCTTCCATTTGGGTTTCTCTGCTCCCTCTCCCAGTGCATGTCTGGTCCCAGAGCCACCTGAAAGGTGTCCCTCAGCCCCTCCAGATATCCTGTGCAGCCACCTGGGAATAAAACCCCTCTCACATTTGGTTGTTCTTGTCCATGTGGATCCCACAGACACAATGCTGCGCCTGTGCCTTCCATGTCTCCAGCTTCCCTGGCCCTCCACACCCCAAAGAATTTCCCCCCAGAAGGTGACTTGGGAGTCACCTTGCTTTTTTCCCCTTGGTCCTTTCTGGGCAGGCCCTGGAGTGTGCTGAGAGACCAGCATCAGTAGCTGTGTCCCTGTGCCCAGGGACCTGAGCAGATGGTGGTAATGGAGGGCAGAGCCTCATCCCCATGCCTCATCTCTGCAGTAGGGCTTCAGCACTGGTCTGGAGGGAGCTGCTCCATGGAAGGAGCACCTCCTCTGGAGGTGTTTCCATCCCAGGGCAGCTGCTCTTGTAGAGGCTGTCCACAGTCACATGCCAGGTGACAGCCTCTTGTCCTCTCCCATCCTCATGTCCCTTCCCCAATCCCCTGTGAGCGTGGTCCTGCTCCCAGCCGTCGCACTGGAGCTCAGTCCCATGTCACCCTGCGCTGTGTGTGCTGGGCCTCCTCTGCTCCTGTCGGAGCACACAGCAGCTTTGGGGGTTGTACCCGGGTGACATCAGTCAGACACAGCCATGGTGCCCTCCCTGGCTGGAGCAGCTCTGCCTGTCTTCTGCCTGTGTGGAGCTAGTGAGCTGCTGGAAGTCTCCTAGGTAATGGATAATGTAATAACATTTCAAATGAGATCTGCAGAGCAGGAGGAAGATCTGGGGGAACTCTGGGAGAGAATGCAGGCAAATCTCACTGCAGTCTCCTCCTCTCGGGCCAGCACTGGGGGCCACAATCCTGCTCCTTCCCAGCCAGGTCCTCCCTACATCCTCTGGCTTGACGCGGGCTCTGCTGGCGGCACCTCAGGGCCAGAGGGGACAAGAGAGAACATATGGTCTCTACAGAGACCAAGGGTACTGCGTGCCTGTCACAGCCTGCCTCTGTCTCCCCAGGGGACAGCCATGTCACCTGCATGGCAGGTCAGAGCAGGGTTCCCCATATGGCTGCTGTGGGCGGGAACTGGCCCCGTTCCTGGGGACAGAGCTGCCGCTGTAGCAGGGAGCCGGGAAACCGTGCTGCAGCATTCCTCCTGCACGCGGCCCCTCCTCACACACCCGATGGGAGGCCTGGGCTGAGCCCAGGGCTGGCTCCAGCAGCGGAAGCAGAGCCAAGGAGCATGCTTTCAGCATGGTGCAGCAAAGAGGGGATGACCTGCTGCAGCCCTAGTGTAGGAACCCCCAAATTGCCCCTGCTTAGCTATCAGGATGACATACACTCATGCCCAGCTTGTCACAGTGACGGACAGACATACCCCTAAAGAGCTCTCTCACAGCAAGTAGGTGCTTAACCTTTGAGTGCTGTGTGGAGGCCTGTGGCATTACTGGTCTTCCTTGTGGGGAAACTGAGGCACGGGGCAGAACCAGCTGCCTTGAATCCTTCAAGGGCCCCTCCAGTACTGCTTTTCCATCACTGAAGAGATTCCCTCTCTCCTCCAAACTGTCGCTGTTTGCTATGAGAGAACAGCGGGATTCCCACCCTGCTGCTACAGGCAGGCCTGGAAGCTCTTCTCTCTCTCATCCCCTGCAAGTGCACTTGACCCCAAACCCCAGCTCGCACAGTGGGATGGCAAGCAGGAGCCTTCCAGATTATTGTCTCTCCCTTTGTTTCCAGGTGTCTGTGGATATCAGCAGTGGTGCGATTCGTGTAGCAGTGCTGGAAGGAAGCAGCCAGCACGTCCTCATGGAAGGGAAACTCACCCACAAGATCAACACAGAGAGTTCCCTGTGGAGCCTGGAGCCAGGGAAGTGCGTTTCGGTAAGGATGGTCTACACCAGCTGTGTCTCCTTGGCTCGCAGCTCTGCCGCGCTCGACCTAGGAAACTGAAGCAGCTGGAAGTTTGAGCCAGCTCTGGATGTGTCTGGCTTTACCTGTCCAACATCTGGCTCTGCCTGTCCAACGTCTGGCTCATGCTGCCCTTGCCTGTGTGCCGTGCCTTGCCTCCTACTCCTGAGTTGCCTGTCAGGGTGCTGGCTGGGCAGCACATCTGTCAGGCTGGGCAGGGTGGTCCCCAGCTCCAGCACAGCCATTACTTGGGGCTGGTCCTGCACACCTGGCCTTGCTGACTCTGCTTTCCAACTCTCCTGGCCCCACTCCAACCCCAGCATCTTGGCAGGTGCCTGTTCCCCACCATTCCTTTCTGTCCTGCCATGGGATTCCTACTTGCCCTGTGTGATGCAGACACTGTGCCTCCTCCTCTGCCTCCAGCAGGCCTGTGGTTTGCTGTGTGCCTGCTGTCCGAAATCATCCCTGTCAAGGTGGTCTGAGTGCTGCTAGTGCCCAGCTGTGTATTACTGGTGGGTTCCCAGCCCCAGGCCTCATTTCTGATGTGCTCCAGATGTGCAGGCTGAGGGTGTGAGTTCAGCCGTGTTCACAGCTGGAGTTGTTGTGGGAATTCTGCCCATCACCCTGGGATCTTGAGTGTCAAACAATTTCCAAATTTCTGTGCCAGTTTGGAGGCCAGGATTGTGCTAGGAGCGGGATTTTGCTGCCTGTGACCATTTTTGCCCTATCCTTTTTCAGCCAGAGGCTTTTCCAGGAAAGTTTCAGGAGTCCCAAGGCTGTTGTGAGACCCAGGAGAGGACACATGCCATCCCTGGGAGGGAGGGAGCTGGCACCAAGCCTTTCTCCCTGTGGCACAAGGGTGGCAGCAGATGAGCACCCAAATCCAAGCCCCCACAGTGGAAAATGGAGTGGGAATGTGCTACCAGAGTCAGGAATCCTGTGGATGGTGTGTGGGGAGGCTGCGCAGTGCCACTCGACCACTGCTGATCCGCAGGGATGTACCTTGAGTGACAAGCTGGTGCCAAAAGGGTGAGTGAGGTCCCTACGAGGGAGAGGAGCTTCTCCAATGCTGCTAGGCCATTGAAGGGATGTGGTAGCAGCATCCTTAACCTGCATTTTGTAAATATTCATAAGCATCTTGAAAATTAGCTTATCTGGAACAAAGAAACAATTCTGGAAAGGTATAAACCCATTGAAGAGGAGGTGGCCCAATGAGTGGCTGCTCCACAGTGTGGATAGAAGTCTGGAAGTCCCCAGTGGGTGTTCCCAGGATCAGCAAGGGAGGCAGTGTCTCTTAAATACCCATCAGAGGCTGGGAATGGCGCGGGTGGAGCGAGACTCAGTGCCTCCTGGAGCAGCCGTGGACAGCGTGGGGAGCAGAGTGGGCCCATCACCCCCAACCCCAGAGCTGGGTCTTGCCTCGAATAACACGAGCCCAGGCTTGTGAGGATCTCCAGCTGGCTGCCAACATATTGATGGTGGGATGAGATCTCGCTTGAAGAATTGTAAGGTAACTGGAGCAGAGTGAGTAATTCTCGCCCAAGAGCATCTCCTTTTTCCATGTGCTGAGTAGCCAGGAGTGGTTTGCGCCTCCTCCTAGTTCATTCATCAGAGGACACCCACCCTTGTGGGAATGCATTGCTTCATTCAGTGCCTGGATGGGGTCATTGGGGTTTGTTTGGAGCTTATGGGGCATATGGACCATTTCTGTGCCCCAGTTTGTGCATCACTGTGTGTGAGCTCCAAATGCAGCAGTTGGGCTGTGTCCCTCTTGCAAGGTGCTGCAAGGTGCTGCCTGGCTTCCCTCTGTGGGACCCAGGGATGGCGTTCCCTGACAGGGTGTGGATGTAGCCAAAACTGAACTCACCCAGTGCCAGCGCTGGGGTTGTCCGAGGAGATCCTGCCTGCCTTGGGGACTGCTTGGGGCACATTGATGGCCCTGTCCATGCTGTGTGTTCGTGATCTGTGAATTGAGGTGATCCGTGCAGCAGAACCCGAGCTTTGCGCCCAGGAGGTGTAATCTCTCTTGCTTGGTCCTGTCTGTCTGAAAAGGTCTCAGTTTTGTGCAGAGGCCTTTGAGTCCCATGTCCTCTTGCAGGATGTGTCAGGAATAATCAAGATCCCCAGATTCTTCAGGAGGCTGCTGTAACAGCTTTTTCACTGTCCTCGGCCTCCCTGGCCTCCTCCTGGCTCCCTTCTGGGATGCCGTTCATGGCCGCACCGTGAGCAGACTCCCTTCTCCTCCGGCTCTTACCCTGGGAAGATTATTTTGCCTTACAACCCTTCCTGGCTCTGCTTCCCCCATCCTTCCTGGTGTTCTTATTCATGTATCCTCTTCATTATGTCACTTGCACTCCAGCAGCCCGAGGACTCCCCTCACCATCATTCAGAGACCACTCTGCCTTCCCGCTCCTGCTCCATGGAATTCTCACAGCTGGAGCCCAGCCTGACACCAGCATGTTTCTCATCTCATCCTTTGGCACACCCGTGTGCATGGCAGCAGAATCCAGCTGGCATTGTTCTGCAGTGGAGTGCTCTGCCGACGTGGGGCGGGGACCTGTCCCTACCTCCTGCTCAGGATTGTGTCCCAGGATCGTGCCCCTGCCTGCGGCGTGCCACACTGTACCCTGGTCCTGGGTGTCATCCCTGTGCTCTCCCTTCTCCGTCACACCCGCTCGCTTGTTGAAAGCGAGATTAAAATAACCTTGCTGTTTTTAGCAATCCCCACTGGGTGTTGTGCACAACTCCTTTTGGTATTATTTTTGTTGTGGAGGATTTTTCTCCCATTCCCTCTCTTTTTCTCTTCCTCTCAGCCTTTGTTTTCCACGCTTGGGCTTTTGTCAGCAAGTCCTGCCTTGAACGTTTATTGTCCAAGTCTTGGCTTGTCATCCTGTGAGCCACAAGGCTGAGGGGATACGGCTCGATGGTGTTCAGCCCTGCCCTCCACGTACTGCTGAGAATGGCACTGCTGCCTCCTCTGTCCCCCTAAACACCTCCCAGTGACTTTTGAGGTGACTTTGGCTGATGTGGTTCCAACAGGAAAGCTGGCCGGGAGAGGCTGTCCTCCCAAGACCTACTTATACCCCTTGGCAGCATCTCTCCAGCTTTGACAAGGTGTTTGGGATCAGAGAGGAAACCTTGTGCTACCGCAAAGCCCAGCACCAACAATGGGGGGTTGTGACCTTCCCAGTAGGGTGTGAAGATGGGACATGACGCTGTGTCCATGCTGGTGACGCCTGTCACCTGCTAGAGGGTCTCTCCTGCTGAGTGTCCCATTGTTCCTGCAGCAATCCTCCTTGCAATCCGTCATTACCCTGGTGCTTTTCCAGGGAAAGGCCCATCCTGACGTGGCTGAGAGCTCGTATCTTGGACACCGGTTGTGGGAACTGAGCACTTCAGCATGAGGACACTGCCAGCTTCAGATACAACATTGCCTTCTGCAAGCCTCCTTCTCCTCAGGCCGCTGTTGCAGAGGCTGTTCCTGCCTCCCTGTGCATCCCAAAAGACTCAGCTGGGCTTTTACCCCAGTGGGACTCACTAGGCAGAGCCGAAATCTGGCTGAGGGCACAGGCACACTGCAGGGACCTCATCCTTCCTCTGGCAAGTGGCTCTCAGCATCTCTGGGGCCCTGAGGGGTCAGCCAGAGCTGTTGGCTGGAAAACTGGGCAGCGGTGTCAAGTGTGGGCAAAGCTTTGCCTTGTTTCAAAGTGAGAAACATAATGGGCTCAGGGTTTGTCCTTGTGGAAGAAGCCGTGCTGCCTCCTGGAGCCCCCCGGTTTCTGGAGCTCTCCCCAGCGGTGCCCACAGCTTCGCGGGGGCCTGTCAGCTGAGTGCCAGAGCCTCCTCCATGGGCGGGTGGGTGGGTGGGTGGGTGAGGACTGGCGTGTGTGGGGAGTCACCCAGAGACCTGCCATGGCCTTTCAGCTCTCCCTTACCTCCACCTTCGGGCACCCAAAGCGCTTGTGGGGGGAACCAGCTGCATCTCCATCACCACCGGCTCTCGTAACCCAGACACTCAGCCAAGCAGGGACTGGATCCACAGAGGACATCGGCAGAAACTGTCCAGGAAAATTACTTATGTCTGTGTCCCCCATCCTGGAGGTGGGACCTGTCTGCAGCAAGTCCTCCAGCACCACCTTGAACCACGAAACTGCAGACTCACGGGGGGTAGAGCGACCTTTGCCCTGACCTGTGGGCATTTTAGAAACTGGAGCTCAATTGGAGTGAGTCTCACTTTGACAGCTTTCCCCCTGGAATAAAGAGGGATGAGCGGATCGCCCCAGGCAGGCTGCAGAGGTGTGCAGGTGGTGGCAGGGTGCCAGCGAAGGAAAGGGGTTTGGTAGGGAAGGGAGGGGGGATGGGTTTCCATCCCAGATGCTCCAGGTTGGGTTTTCCATCCCCCAGTTCTCTGGGATGGAGTTGAGGTGACGCCTGAACTCCTCCAACACTTGTCCATCCCTCTGCCAGCAGGCTGGCTCTGGTAGGGATATACCAAGCCATGTGTGCTTCACAGCAATGCCATGGGAGCATGGCTTGTGCTGGAGCCTCACTAGGGAAACCCACACTTTGCCAGCAGCACCACGGGAACATCCCTCGTGTTCCAAACGCTGAGGAGCTGAAGTGTGCTCCTGCTGCAGGTGTGGGACAGTCAAGGCTGCCCCTCCACTTCGCTTCCTGTCTGAGGGGTGACGTTCTGGGGGCTCCTCTGTTCCCCCACCTGCCCACCCAGGGTTGGGAAGCCCAGGAGCAAACCCTCGCTGGCTCTCCCTCCCCTCCAAAGTGGAACTGTGCAATTAAAAGGAGAGCAAGCATGCCTGTCTAGCTGGAAAAACTAACGCCTTCCCCAGGCTGGAATATTTCACCGGCTCTGCTCTCCCAGAAGGATTAAACCCCAGCCACCCCCTCCTGTATTAATTGGTTCCTTTTCTTCACACCGCAGAGAAACCTAGCTCCATAACAGGAATGGCTGTCCGTGTTCTCCCCTCTGGAGCCATTGAGCTTCCAGGGAGGTTTGAGCAAATTGTATTGTCTGCCTTTATTGATGATTTTGCAGAGGCCGACGAATGCCATAAATCTGCCCTGCTGCTGGGACTAGTGCTAAAATAACATGGGAGGAAGCAGCCCACTCTTCCTGGAAAAACAAAAAGCAAGTTGGAGTTCCCGTTGCAGGATGCCCCGTGCTGGCCCCAGCACAGCCCCGCTGGCCAAGGCTCTGTTGAAGGCACTGCCATCAGGGATGCCTGTGACTACAGCCAGCGGCTTTTCCCAGTGAGGGTGTTGGCTGGAGCAAGGAGATGCCCTGTCTCCTTGTGCACCCCTCCGGGGCTGCTGCTGAGCTGCGGTGCCGCAGGAAGCAGGTGCTGGCAGTCAGCAGGGGTGGCACAGAGCAGCAGGTGATACTGTTGCCTCCTTTGCCACCCATGCTGCTGCCCACCGAGCCAGTGCCAGAGGAGCTGAGGCCAAGGTTCCTTCTAGGTTAGGGAAAGGCAAGATGGCTGCACTACCACACCGGGAGCCCTGGCCCCACACTCCACCAGACACAGCCTCCTCATCCGACAGTCCTGGGTTCTGTCACGGCTGCTGTGTCAGCCATGCGGCCCCGAGCCAGTGTCAGCCCTAGGCAGGCACCGCTGGGGGATCTGGTCCTGACTTTGAGCCATAGCGTGGGCTGAGATTTCATCCCTGGGGCCTGTGCTGGGGCTGTGGGGGCCCACAGCAAGGTTGTGCAAAGCCTTTGGCTGCTGAGGGAGGGAGGCACAAGCATCCCTCCCCCTCTGCCAACTGTGAGGCTGGATCAGTATGAGCTTGACTTCCACTTGCGGCCAAGCCCCATGCTGCTGTCGGCACAGCTGAGCTCTGCATCACTGCTGTGGAGCTGTGGACGGGGGTACCACACTCTGGGCAGGACGGGGGCTCCTCCCCCCATTCACTGACCCACACCTTGTCCCCAGATCAACCTGAACAAGGGGGACGAGTACTGGTGGAACGCCATCCTAGAGGGCGAGGAGCAGATCGACATCGACAAGATCAACAAGGAGCGCTCCATGGCCACGGTGGACGAGGAGGAGCATGCTGTGCTTGACCGCCTCACCTTTGACTACCACCAGAAGCTTCAGGGCAAGCCCCAGAGCCATGAGCTGGTAGGTGCTGGCTACCCTGTGCTGCCAGCCCAGCCTGGCCCTCCCACCTGCCCTTCAAGGGTCCCATCCCCAGGAAAAGGGGGCCCCATGGCTCTGCTCCATCTCAGAGCTCCTTTTCACAGTGTTCCCCCACATTAACATTTCGGGGGTGTGAGGTTCTGCTGATCAGTCTTTTGCCATGCACTCCTGTCTTCCCTATCCTGGCACCATGGCAAGTTACCTGTAAGCCCAGATCCCCCATAGCAGGGATGGGCCCCACCTCCCTGTGCCTCCTTGGCACCTCTCTGCCAAGCTGGCCCTGCTCAGGGATGGACCCACATGGGTCTGGGCTCAGCCCGACCCAGGAGCTGCCTGGTGCTGCCCTGGGTGCTGTCTGTCCTTTGCCGGGTAGCAAGGGGGAGCACAGAGGTGGTGCGTGCCCTTGGCAGTAACTGCTGCCAGCCAGGGAGGAGGGGGACTGCTGCCCACACCCCCTCCTGTGGGTCCAAACGCCTGTGGGATGAACGGCAGGGGAGAGCAAGGGGTGTGGGGAACAGCATGGGGTCACCCCGGGTTGACGGAAGCCTGTGCCCTCTTTACAGAAGGTGCACGAGATGTTAAAGAAGGGCTGGGACACCGAGGGCTCGCCGTTCCGTGGCCAGAAATTCGACCCCTCCATGTTCAACATCTCCCCCGGCGCCGTCCAGTTTTGACAGTGGCAAAAAACAACTGAAAAATAAAGCAGGGAGAGGAAACGTCCCCGCCCCCGGATGCCCACCAGGACCCTCACACCCAGCGCCGGTGCCCGGGACTCACTGATGCACGCTGCCAGCACCCATCCATGCTGTGTGGGGAAGCCTGAGGAAGCGGGCAGATTTACATCCTGTCACCACGGCAACCTGGGCACCAGGACCCCTCCCTTCCCCTCGCCTCACGCTGCCGACGCTCCGTGTTTTTCTGGAATAGAGGGAGCGCGTTGGGTCGCATTGGGTGACATAATTATTATTTTTGGTGGGTGAGGATACTGCTTTTGGGGTTTCTGGGGATGCGGAGCCCTCCCTGCCCTGGCACTGGGCAGCTTTGCCCCTCGCAGGTGGAGATGGGTGCTGGGTACGGGCAGTGGGGATGGGGAAGCCTGCCCCTGCCTGCCTCTGTCAGCACCCTGCCCACCTGGCACCCCCAAATCCCCTCGCCAACCCCACTCCAGAGTATCCCAATGGGGCTGTGCTGCCCTCTACCCAGCCCCGGGGGAGGCTTCCTCCTGCCTTCTCCCCCCTTCACGTCCTCACTGGAGGGTTGTCAGGACACGCGGGGGTGGGCAGAGACCACAGCCATGCCCCAGGGTTTGCCTCCCCTTTGTCAGGGGGCCGCGGGGGTGCTCCCTACAGCACTGGTGTTTGGGGGTGGGCTGCAGGCCCACACCTCATAGCCAGCAGTTGGGCAGGAGCCTCAGAAGCATACAGGTTTCCCTGGCATGGTACTTAGGGGTCTGAGAGTGGGGACTACCTAGGAGAGTAGGCCCCACCCAGGCCCAGCCTGGCCCTTGCAGCTTCCCACCAGCCCTCCACCCTGGGGTGTGTGGGCTGGGGGTCCCCAGCCATCGCCTTCTCTGGTTTCCCACCCCCCAGCCCCAGTTCGCAATAAACACTCTCACCGTGGGGCCTGTGAGTGATTCGGTGCCACCCCTGGGGAGATGAGTGTGCCCAAATCTCCACCGTCACCTTGCCTATGGGACAAGGGCAGGGACACCCAAGCGGGGTGCCTGGGGTGTCTGTCTGCCGGCATGGGCTCTAGACATTAGGGTGGATGTTGTGGTGGATATGGGATTCCTGGGGGAGAGTGGAATTTGGGGGCCCTTCGGGGTGCAGATACAGGATTCCTGGGGGTGGAGGGAGTGGATATTGAGATCCCTGGGAGGGGCTAGATACAGGACACCCCGAGGAGGGCTGGATTTATGGGTTACTTGGGCGTGGGGATGGTGGAATGTGGGATTCCAGGGAGGCTGGATTTTGGGGTCCTTGGGGTGTGGTATGAGATCCCCGGGGAGAGGTGCTGGATTTTTGTGTCCTTGGGGTGGGGGGAGGGGGGGGGGGTGTGTGTGGATATGGGATCCCCAAAGGCTGGCTAGGTTTCACATGGTAGGTGCTTTGGGGGTACCACCCCTGAGGTGTCACCCACCACTCTCCCCCTCTACCGGTGCCGGCATCTCCCGGTGCTGATGCGCGCACCGGGCCCGCGGCCCCCCGGCCGCCCACGGTCCCCATGGCAACAGCAGCGCCAGTCGCCTGCCGCCCACCCGCGCCGGGGGGCCCACACCCCCCCCGCGCCCACCCACCCCTCCGGGTGGGGGGGACACTCCACTGTCCCCCGGCCCTGGGGCTACTGGTGGCCTTCGGGGTGGCCTTTTGTGTGTCCCCCGCACCAAAATCCACCCCCCCCATTATGCTGCTGACACTGGGGGGCTTCAAGGTGCCCTTGGGGGAAGCGGGGGGGGGGGATTTTGCCCCCCCCGGCCTCTCCCGGGCGTTTTGCTTAGGGAGGGGTTGGAGCCTGGAAGGGTTGTTTGGGGTGACATCGGTACTGGGGGAGAGAGTTCAGTACTGGGGGGAGTAAGGGGGAAGTCCCCGAGGCGGGGGAATGCGGGGCATGGATGTGGGATCTTTGAACGGGTTATCTGGATACTGAGGCTTTGTCGGGGGAGAACGTGGGATCCGGAGGGGGTGCAGGTTTGGGGTCCTTTGGGGGAGGTTGTGAGATTCTTGGGAGGGGTCTGGATGTGGGTCCTTTTGCAAGGGGTGTAGATGTGAGTCTGGATTTGGGGTCCTCGGGGGAATCCCTCAGAGGGAGTCTGGACACAGAGCTATTTAGGGGGGGAATCCCGGGAAGGGGCGTCTGGATATGGGGCCTTTAGGGGTGGGGGCTTGGTCCCCCACTCCCGGGGGTAATTTGGGATAAAGGGGTCCCGGGGTTGGGGGGATCTGGTTATGGGGCCCTTGTGGAGACAAGGGGGATCCCCCCGGCGTGCGGGGGCAGGTCCGAGGTGGGGGGTGTCCCGGGGAGGGGGTTGGGGGGGATCCCGGGCGGGGGGGGCGGCGGGGGCTGTCCCGGGCTGGAGCCTCCCCCGGCCCGGCGCCTCCCCCGCCCCCCCGCGCCGGGCGGAGCCGGAGCCGAGCGGAGCCGGTGCCGGGGCGGCTCATTGCGGCGCGGCGCGGCGGCAGCATGGCCACCACCGTGCCCTGCACCCGTTTCAACCGACGAGTACCAGCTCTACGAGGAGATCGGCAAGTAAGGGCGGCGGCACCGGCCCCGGCCCGGCCCCGGGGCGCGGCGGGGGCGGGGGGCGCTGCCCAGGGCTCGGGGAAGCCGCTCGGTGCAGACGTGACGCATCCCCCCCCCCCCTCCCCCCCTGGGATGGGACACCGGGACTGGCCCCCCCGCCCCCCCCGGGACCGGCCCCCCCCCAGCCCACCCCCCCGGGACCAGCCCTGCCCAGCCCCCCCTCCCCCCCCCCCGGACTGCCCTCCCCCCGGTATTGGCCCTGCCCCCCACTGGCCCCACCCCTTATACCGCCCCCCTCCTGGGGCCTTCCAGCCCTCCGGGCCCCCCCCTCCCCATAGCTCCCCCTAGTCCCTGCAGCCCCCCTGTTCCCCAAGGTTCCCCCATCCTTACGGACCCTCATCTTTACAGACTCCCCTGGTGTGTCCTCATCCCCGCAGCCCTGGTCACCCCAGACCCCTCCTCCATCCCTCCAGATCCCCTGCAGTCCCCAGTCACCTGTCCCTAGAGACCCCCCACTCAGTCCTTATAGCTGCCCTTGACCCTATGGACACTCCATCCTTACAGACCCCCCCAGTTCTTCCTTAACTCCCCCAATCTTCACAGATGCCCCAGCACTCCTAATCCTGCCCCTGGCTCCTGCAGACCCTCTCAGTCCTTAAAGCCCCCTTGCTCCAATAGAACCCCCATTCTCACAGACCCCTCATCCTCACAGACCCCTCCATCCTTATAGCCCCCCCTCCACATTCCCCGGTCTGTATAGATCCCCATCCCTCCAGACCCTCCCCCAAAGCTCCTACAAACCCCTACCCCGTCTAGCCCTTATAGCCCCCCTGGTCCCTGCAGCCCTCCCAAACCCTCCACCCCCATCCCAGTCCTGATAGACCCTCCCCTCCCTTGCCCTTACAGCCCCCCTATAGACACCCCCCATTCCCCAGACCATCCCTGAGTATTTATAGGCACCTGCTCCTTTCAGACCTCCTCCCCTTTCAGGACCCCCTTGCCCCTCACCCTGATGGTTTTTCCCATCCCTCTGCCCCCCCCCATCTCCACAGACCCCCCCTCCCCATCCCTATCCCCTCTGGTCCTTTTAGACCACCCTCCCCCCCTCCCCTATTAGACCCTTTTGGGCCTTACATAACTCCCCAAATCCACTTCCCCTTCGGGTCCTTATAGATTCCAGCCCTGCTGGACCCCCCGGGCCTTAAAGACTCCCAGGTCCCCTCTGCCCCCCTGGATCCTTCCAAGCCCCCCGGCTGCACCCCCCACATCATGACCCCCCCCCCGGGGGGTGGGTGTTGTGGGGAGCTGAAGAGGAGCTGTTTCTGGGGGGGGTTCATTTGCCCTCAAGGCCACGGGAGTTGCAGTTCCCTCCCCCCCCATCCACGGGCAGGGATTGGGGGGGGAGTAAAATGAGGGGAGGGGGGAGGGGGTCAGACCTTTTGTGAGGGGGGTTGCACCACCACCTCCCTAGATCGGGGGAACGTTTTGCAGGGGTGGCTGTGGTCCCTTTGGGGGTACCAGTAGGGGGAACATGGTGCCAGTCGGGGGCTGTTCCTTCGGTCTGCCCAAAATCCAGCCCATCCTGGTTGCCATGGCAACGTGGTCCTGTTTCCCCCCTCCCATCTCTCAGTGTAGCCCGCCAGCCATCGCACATGTGTCCCCCCCTCACCAGAACGGGGGGGACATTGCTCTGGCCAGGGGGAAACTGAGGCATGGCTAGGGGCTGGCACCCACCATGTCCCCTGTCCTGGGGGCCACATGGGGAAGGGAGGGGTCAGGGGTGCCAGGCCTTGGGAACCCCCACTTTTCCCCTGGTGGTGAGAGGGTCCCCACTATTCTGGCCAACATGGGGCCCTTGGTGCCTGAGGACATGGGGACATGGGTGGTGGCACGGGACAGGCAGGCCCTGAGCCCGTCCCAGGGGCACCCTCTCCATGGCAGGACCGGGGTGCTGGTCTCAGCCATGTCCTCAGCCTGTTATGGGGATCCCCTCTGTGTGCCCTGACGCTGCCTTGACCCCCCCACGAGGGAGGGGCCTGTCGGGCAAGGGACAGGCAGGGGATGTGCAGGGATGTGGGTCCTGGAAGGGGGACAGGTGCTGATGGCACTTGAAGGGGCTGCAGGTGCTTCTGCCTGGCATGGGTACAACCATGCTTTTCTCATCTCTGTCCCTGTCCCTGGGGTGTTGGTGGCTGCCAGCTCCCTATACTCACAGCTGGGTCCTGTGCCCACTGTCAGCACTGTCAGCACTGTCACCGCTATCACCATCACCACTGTCACCGCCACTACCACCATCACCATCACCGCCACCACCATGGCCACTGCTGCCATCCGGGCCACCCACTGTTCCCATGGCAACGAGCTGCCGGTGCTGGATCCTTCCTGCGACCCCCCCCTCCGATGATGCGTGGCACTGAGCCCCCCCTCCAGCCTCTTCCCCCAACCACCCCTGGTGCCTCCCCAGTGCACCCATGGCAGGGGCCCAGTGTGTCAGGGCCCTCCCTCCCCGTCCCCGTGTCGGGATTCACCCCCCTGGTGCTGAGTCACTGTGGGTGCAGCCCCCTGGCCTCGGGTGCTGAGTCACGGGTGGGAGCCACCCCCCACTTGCCCCCCAAGGTGCTTTGGGGCGTGCTGAGCCTGTCCCTCCCCAGGGGGGCTTTCTCGGTGGTCCGGCGCTGTGTCAAGCTCTGCACTGGCCATGAGTACGCTGCCAAGATCATCAACACCAAAAAGCTCTCAGCCAGAGGTAGGACCCCTGGGAACCCTGGGACTCCCCAAGACCCCTCTGGCACCCGAGGGGGCCACTCCCCAGACATCCCTGGTACCTGTGATAACCCCTGGTGCCTGTGGCACCTGTGACACCTGTGATACCCCTGGTGCCCATGACAGCCATGATACCTGTGGTGCCCATGACACCTGTGACAGCTGTGACCCCAGTGGTGCTGGTAACACCGGGTGCTGGTGGAGGGGGGGGTGAATGCTCCAGGGGGTGGGGTCTGGCCTGGCCCATCCCCATTATCCCCCCTGCTGCCTCCCCCGGGGCCCCTCAGAACTTCATCTGTCCCTGAGGGGTGTCCTGCAGGTATGCAGGTGTGAGCAGATGGCAGGGGAGAAGGGTGTGCACACACAGGTGTGAGCTCTGTCTGTGCACAGATGTGTGCAATGCGAACATGGGGGTGTGTGTGATGGTGGGTGTGGGCACACATGAACACTGGGGGTACCTCAGTGTGCTTGCCCATATGTGTGTTCATGGTGTGTGTGTGTGCACACACTTGTGCAGGGGGGTGCCTAAGTGTGCATGCAGAGGTGTGTGTGTGTGTGTGCTTGGTGTGCACCCAGGTGTGAGCAGAGTGTGTGTCAGCAGGGCTGCGGGTGTGCACGTGTCAACAGTGTGTGCGTGTGTGTGTGCGTGCTTGCACATAAGGGTGGGCACTGCTGTGTGTGCACACCTGCGAGCAGAGTGGGTGCCTGTGGGGTGGGGTGTGCTTCCAGCTCAGTAGTGGGGGTGTGCAGGTGTTTGCAGGTGTTTGCAGGTGTGGGACGTGTGACAGTGTGTGTGGGGGGGGGTAGATGTTTAGGATGTGCACCTGGATGAGTGGCGTGGGGAGGGGGTGTGTGTTCTGTGTGCACACACACGTGTGTGTCTGTAGCCATAGCTGTGTGCACAGGTGTGAGCAGTGAGTGGAGCGGTGCACAGACTTGTATGTGAGCGAGCTGTGTGTGAATTGTGTGTGTACACACACACGTGTGTAGAGAGGTGTGTGAGCAGGTGCACACACCTGTGCACGCGTCTGTGTGCTCTTGTTTGCAGACACATGCAGGGGTGCAGCTGCACACGCAGGTGCACATGTGCACTCATACAGTGGGTGCTGCAGGCACACACGTGTACAGTCGCACACAGGCACAGCGGTACAGATGTGCACACCTGCACACACCTGCACGCGCAGGAACCACCACGCACAGGGGTACAACTGCACACTCCACATCACACACAAACACAGGTACTGTGAGACACATGGGTACAGGCAGGCACACGTGTACACCTGTGCACACAAGTACAACCACAGAGCTGTTGGCTGCACACACAGGTGCACACAGGTACAGCCACAGACAAGCACGCCCACGTGTGTGCACAGCTGCAGGACACGGATACTGCTGCACACCCATCACAGCTGCACACCCACGTACCTGTATATCCACACAGGTACAGCCACAGGTGCTGGCACACCCATCCCTCTGCGTGTACATGCATGCACAGCCTCACACATGAGCACACATGTGAACATGCACACCTGTGCACACCTGCGCAGTGTGTGTACACCTGCGTGCATGTGCGTGCCCAACCCGTGTGCGCATACATGCAAACCTTTGCACACATGTACACCCACAGGTACAACCCCCACCCCTGCCCCCTGTGCATACCTGCACACCCCACAGAGCCACATGCACTCCCACATGGGCATCTACAGCTCCTCTTGCTGGGCTTGGGCTGGGGGCAGGTGACGGGGCGGGGGTGGAGGGGGCAGGTCAGGTGCCCCCCTGACCACTGCCCCCCCAGACCACCAGAAGCTGGAGCGTGAGGCGCGTATCTGCCGGCTGCTCAAGCACTCCAACATCGGTGAGTGACTGGGGACACGTGGGGGGTCTCACCCCTACTTGGGGCCACCCAGGGACACCTTGAATGACACCCTGGCAGTATGCTGGGTGTCCCTCTGGGGATGTGTGGGGTCCTGCTGAAGGCTACCTTAGGGACACACTGGGTGCCCCCATAGGGGACATGGTGGGTGTCACCCTGGTGACTTATGGGGTCCCGCCCTGGGGTCCCTCTGGGTGCCACCTTTGGGACACTGGGTGTGGGGGTGTGGGCTGCATGTGACACAGACACCCATGGGTGCCACATGTAGTGGCTGGGGGAGCCAGGCAGGGAGTACTTGCGGGCTGAGACTGAGCCTGTCCCTGTCCCTGTCTGGTCCCCACAGTGCGGCTCCACGACAGCATCTCCGAGGAGGGATTCCATTACCTCGTCTTTGACCTGTGAGTGTGGCAGGAGGCTCCCAGAGCTTCAGGAGGGGCTCAGGGGATCCTGGGGGCTCCCAGGGGTCTCAAGGTGATGTGGTGCCTGGCTGTGTTTCAGGGTGACGGGTGGTGAGCTCTTTGAGGACATCGTGGCGCGGGAGTACTACAGTGAGGCTGATGCCAGGTGAGCTTTCACCCCCCACACACCCCCCAAAGCCCTGGACACCCCCAGCCACCCGTGCCCTGTGCCTTGGGAGGCCTGCAAGGATGGGGCAGCTCCAGCGAGGCAGGCAGGGGGGCACGCAGGGGGAGGGGGGGTACACCCCCTCGGCCCCCACGTTATTGTAACCCCTCCACTGGCTCCATCCCGCTGCTGGGTGGGGTGGGGCCCCCGGGTGGGGCCCCCCCATGTTCCACTTCTGACCCCATGCTCCCCCCTCTGCCGCTGAGTCCTGACACTGTCATGACCTGTGCTGGGGGGCTGGTGGCAAGTGGGGGGCCCTCAGGGCCCCCCCCATGCCGTCCCCAGCCCCCAGTGCCCTGTGTGCCGCTGTGTGCCCCTCCCCGTGGTCTCTGGGCTTTCACAACATTGTTTCTCCCCCTCTCTCGTTCCCCCCATCTCCACCCCTGCCCCCGTCCCTGTCCCACTCGTGCCCCTCACCTCCTCCATCCATTCCCCCCATCCCTCTGTCCCTCTCGTCTCCCATCACACGTTGCTCGGGCTCTGTGCGTGTCCGTGTGTCCATCTGTGTGTCTGTCCGTCCCACTGCTGCCCTCTGCTCGCTGCCCCCCCCAGCACCCTTCGCCCTCTGTTTTGCCTCCTACACCCATCCTTGCCCCTGAACTGCTCCCGTATCCTCCCATCCCCCTTTCCTGTCACTTTCTCCCACCCCTTTACCCCCATCCTGTCCCCACACCCTGACCCCCACTTCTTGCCTGCCACCCCTTTACCTCATCCCACCCTGCCAACCTGCCCCCCCCACTCCCACCCCCTTTACCTCATCCTGCCCCCATCTCCCACCCCCTACCCCTCCATCCTGCACCCTTTCACCCCTTCACCCCATCCCGCCCCCTCCCACACCCTTTGCCCTATCCTGCCCCCCTATCCTGACCCCTCTCCCACCCCTAACCCTCCATCCTGGCCCCCCGCCCCCGCCCCCCGTTCTGTTTTGCAGTCACTGTGTCCATGAGCTCTTTGCCCGCGTTCCTCCCACCCATCACTTTGCCCCTGAGCAGAGGGAGCCGCAGGTCAGTATCTGGGGGGGCCGGGGGGGCCGCTTCCCCCTCGCTGCCCCCACCCGCCGCAGCCCCCCACTTCCCGGCCCCCCGCTCCGCTCGTCAGGACCCTGCTGCGGGGCTTTCTCCTCAATCTTTTTTCTCCCTGACGCCCCTTTTTTTGTCCCCCCCACCCCCACAGGGAGGTTGTCCCCCCAGCGCCCCCGCTCCCCCAGCTAGGCGGGGCCCCCCTTCACCCCATTTCAGGCTCTCATCCCCTCGCTCCTTCCCTCTTTCTTTCTTGTCTCGTCTCCATCCGCCCCACCCCCCCATCCCCTGTTCCCCCCTTCCCCCATGAGTCCTGTCTGGGGGATCCCAGCATCCGGGCGGCAGCAGGGATGGGGGGCCCCCACGGGGGACAGGGGGTGGGTACAAAAGCACCATTGGGATGACCCCCACAGCTCTATGCCAAGGTTGGAGCTCACCTGGTGGCCACTGAGGGGTGACCCCCAGCCAGTGATCTCCCCAGGGATGAACCCCCACCCAGTGACCATCTCCTCCAGGATAAACCCCCGGCAGTGACCCCCCAAGGGATGATCCCACAGGGGTGACCCCTCGTCAGTAACTCCTTTGGAGTGACAACCCTGGGATGATGCCCCAGGGGTGACGCCCGAGGGATGACCCCCAGACAGTGATACCCCGCCAGGGGTGATGCCCCCCAGGAAGGAGTGACAACCTCAGGGCTGACCCCGCCTCAGGCATTGACATCCCCATAGGTGTCCCCCAGGCAGTGACCCACCCCAGGTGGGACTCTCCCCAGGGGTAACCCCTCTGGGTGACCCCCCCAGGTGGTGATCCCCCAGGAGTCCCCCCAGGGGTGACACCTCAGGGATGACCCCCCTGGCAGGGGTACATAGGGGTTGCCATGCACAGCACCCACAAATCCAAGGTCACCACTTGTTTTTGTCAGTTCCCCCCAGGGTGCAGTGGGGCCCCAGCAGAGGGGCAGGGGGGCTGGTTTGGAGGTACAGGTTGTGGGGTACAGGGGGTGTGGGAGGTGGGGGAGCAGCGTACCTCTGACCCCCCTCCCATTTGCACGCAGCCACTGCATCCAGCAGATCTTGGAGGCTGTCCTGCACTGTCACCAGATGGGGGTGGTCCACAGGGACCTCAAGGTAAGTGTGTCCCCCCAGCCCCCCTCTGTCCCTCTGCCCCTCTCCCCCTGCCCAGCCCTTGGGGTCCCTACAGCCTGGGTATGGCCCTTGCCCAGTGCGTTCTGGGGGGGTCACTGAGATCTTGCTGGGCTTGGGGGATCCCCTCAGCTCTGAGCACTCCCAGCTTTCACCTCCCTTTTCTGGGGATGCACACAGGTCCCCCAGTTGTGTCACGGTTCTGCACTGGTGGGGGGTCTCACTGCAACCCCCCCAGTTGCCATTGCCCCAGGGAGAGTGTGAACTGGCTGGGATGGGGGGATGGGGGTGGGAGCAGCTGGAGCTTGCCTGGGGGTGGGTCACGGCAGGACACAAGGGGGTGATGGGTGGGACACGGAGGGATGGTGGGATACAGGGGGATGGGGGGGGATGCTGGGATGAGGCTAGTGAGACATGGGATGACCCTGAGCTGGCCATGGGGCTGTGCCATCCGGCACCCTGGGCCATTGGCAGAGGGCGGCCATGGCCACAGCCCCACGGTGCAGAGCCGGCTGACGGGCAGCACCCAGTCGATGGCAGCAGTAAAGTCCCTCCCCTACTTGCCCCGTCCCTTCTCTCTCCCCACCCGTGTCTGTGCCTGGTGCTGTCCGTGCCTGGTGCTCCCTGTGCCTGGTGACCGCACAGCCGGAGAACCTGCTCCTGGCCAGCAAGTGCAAAGGGGCGGCGGTGAAGCTGGCGGACTTCGGCCTCGCCATCGAGGTGCAGGGGATCAGCAGGCCTGGTTCGGTGAGTGCTGCTGGCCCCCTGCCCCCCACGGCCCCAGCCCCTGCCCGCTGGGACCTGCTTACCAAGCCCCTGCACTGTGTCTGCCGTGTCCCTCCATGTCCAGAGTCCCTGCTCTGTTCCTACTGCATCTGCCCTGTGCCCAGCACAGCCCTGTCCCATACCCACCGTGTCCATGCCTCTGTGCCCACCATGTCCACCCCTGCCCAGCACATCCCTCCCCCATGCCCATGTCCCAGTCCTGTGTCCTGTCCTTGTCCCCTCCCGTTGTGGCTCACCTGTCTCTCCTCACCCATCTCTCTGTCCCTGTCCCAGGATTTGCGGGCACACCCGGCTACCTGTCCCCTGAGGTCCTGCGCAAAGAGGCCTATGGCAAACCCGTGGACATCTGGGCATGTGGTAAGAGCCGATCCCTGCCCAGTCCTTGCCTGGTCCCTGCCCCTTCTCTGCCCCCATTCCAAACCCGGACCTGGTCCCAATCCTGAACCCTGCCTCATCCCTGCCCCACCTCTACCCCAATCCCTGCCCTGATCCCTGCCCAGTCCCTGCCCAATGCCTGCCCAATCCCATCCTAATCCCTGTTCCATCCCTGCCTGGTCCCATTCTGATCCTATCCCACTCTCATTCTGGCACTTTCCTGGCTCCATTTTAGTCTTATCCCATTCCCATCCTAGTCTCACCCTCTTTCCCATCCCATTTCTATGCTGGTCCCACCCCAGTTCCTGTTCCAGCCCTGACCTCATCCTGGGGCCATCCTGTGCCATGTGCCCCGGCAGTGCCATGCTGTCCCCTGTCCCTGCCATCCTGGCAGCACAGGGACAGGCCATATTGGGAATAACTGCTTTGTCATGGGGACACAGCAGGGCCAGAGGGAGCCTGGGGTGGTCTGGGGTCCCTGCACTCCCCTAACCCCGCTCTCCCTGGCTCAGGGGTCATCCTGTACATCCTGCTGGTGGGCTACCCGCCGTTCTGGGACGAGGACCAGCACAAACTCTACCAACAAATCAAGGCCGGGGCCTACGATGTAAGTCCCCGGTGCCATGAGCCCATGCTCTGCAGCAGCTGGCCCGTTAATTGTGGAACCTACTGAGGGACCCTACAGCTGATCTTCAGCAGGCAGAGCCCGGGGCTGGCTTTGGGCCATGTCTTTGGTGGCTGGCTGGGGATGTGTCGGGATATGGGGTGACACAGGTGCCATGGGGCTGCCCCTCCACAGCTGTCACCCCCGTGTCCCTGTACCCCCCCCAGTTCCCTTCACCTGAGTGGGACACGGTCACCCCCGAAGCGAAAAACCTCATCAATCAGATGCTGACCATCAACCCTGCCAAGCGCATCACAGCCCACGAGGCCCTCAAGCACCCGTGGGTCTGCGTAAGTGCTGTGTGTCCCCCCAGTGCGTGTCACCCCAGTTCAGTGACCACTAGCACCTGGTGCTGACCCCACTGTCCCCCACAGCAACGTTCTACCGTGGCCTCCATGATGCACAGGCAGGAGACAGTGGAGTGCTTGAAAAAGTTCAATGCCCGGAGGAAGCTCAAGGTGAGGGGTGGGGGAGGCGTGGGCTGGGGACAGTGCTTATCCTTCCAGCAGCACCCTGCCTGTCCATGGGGCTCTCCTGTGGGACCCTCCCCTACCCGCTGTGGGACCCTTGTCCTGCCTGCTGTGGGACGTTCCTCTGTCCACTGTGGGACCCCTGCCCTGCCCACTGTGGGACATTCCCCTGCCCGCTGTGGGACCCCTGCCCTGCCCACTCTGGCAGCAGCCGGTGGCACATTCCCACCCTGGCACCCACCAGGGCCTTCCTGTGCCCTTCCCAGTGGGTGTTGCGGTCCCACTCTGGTGTGCCCGGTGCTCTGCTGTGGGCTTTGGTCCCATCCTGGTGACACACAGTGCAGCATGGTCCCATCCTGTCCCTGCCCAGTATCCTGCCCCGTGCCATGGCTCCAGCCTGTCCCCGTCCAGCTGCATCCCACAACCTGCACCCTCTATCCCACTGCCTGGTCCCATGGCTGCATCCTGCCCCCTCATCCTGCATCCCCTCTCCCAGTTCCCAGTCCCATGGGCCCCATCCTGTACCCCCTCCCATCCCATCATCCCATTTCTCCCCCTCCTTCTCGCCCACCCCCATTACTCCCCGCGCTCCCAGGGCCCCATCCTGCCCGTCCCACCCCGCACCCTCTCCCCCAGCTCACCCTGCCCCTCCCCGCAGGGTGCCATCCTCACCACCATGTTGGCCACCAGGAACTTCTCAGGTAAGGGGGGGCTCCCACTGGCCGGGGGGCTGGGGGCCGCAGCCCCCCTCCATAGCTCCCCCCCCGGGCCGGTGCCCCCCTCTCTCTATCGCTGTCTTTCTCTCTTTTTCCCCTCCCTTCCTTAACCCCCCACCATTTTTTCCCCATCGGTGAGGACGGGGCATGTGGTAGCCAAGGTGGGGGCAGGACCCGGCCCCCCCGTCCCACGCACACAGCAGCAGGTAGTGCCCGGTCCCCGTGTGTCCCCCCCCACTCCGGTGGCTGGTGGGGGGGCGACACGGGGAGGGGGATGGAACAGCACCAGCCACCCCAGGCCTGAGGCCAGGGTGATGGCACCCAAGAGTTCGTGCTGGGGGGGGGGGAAGGTGGGGTCCCGGCTGCAGCCCCTCCCCGCCCCCCCTAACAGGAGCTCTGCTCCCTCTCTCTCTCTCTCGCGGCCCGCAGTGGGCAGACAGACCACCGCTCCTCCCACCATGTCGGCGGCCGCTGCCGGGGCCCCCCTGGGGCTGGTGGAACAAGGTAGACGCGTCCGCAAAGGGCCCCCCCCGGCCCCCCCGGCCCCGCTTGGTCTCTGTGTGTCCCCAGATCCTTCATCCCCATGTCACCCTCTTCTCCCAACCATCCTCTTTCCTGCCTCCCACCTCCCCAACGGGTTTCGGGTGCCCTCCTCGGAAATCGGAGCGCATGCATGGCCCCCGGCACTGCCCCCCCCAGCCCCCCAGCCTCTGCCCCTCCCCACTGGCACCGAGAGATGCCGCCCGTCCCCCTGCTGCCATCCCAGGACTGGCCCGGGGGAGGGGTCTCTGCACCAGCCCCCACCCCCAAGGCGGGGCCGCTGAGTGCTTGACCCTGGGCCGGTGGTTCCTGGAGGGGGTCACCCTGGTGGCACCCCCAGGGTCCACATCTGGGTCAACAATGGGGAGCTGGGGTGGGGGGATGAATTTTAGGGTGTGGCCCCCCCACTGCTCCCCCCCCCACGGCGCTGCCCCGCTCCTGCACAGAGGGGGGGCACAGCGGTGCATGCATTGGGGGCAAACGGGCTGCATGTCCTGTGTCCCCCGTGCCCCCCCTGCGTCCCTACCCCGCATGTGCCCCCCGTCGCATGTGTCTCCCCCCGGCATGTGCCCCCCCCCCCCCCCAGCATGTGCCTCCCCCCAGCTTCTGAGAGCTGCAGCCGGTGTTTGTGACGCCGCGAAACACTCGGCGGGTCTTAAACCATCCCCACACCAAGGGCTACCGCTGGCCCCCCTGCCAGGGGTCCCCCTCTCCCGCCCCCCAATTTGGCTCTGGTTTAAACCCCCACCTCTCAACACCCGCCTGCTTTCAGAGGAGGGACCGGGACCCTTGGGGACACCCTGCTAGGGACCCCTGAGGAGACATAGGTCCACGGGGGAGGGATGTGTGGGTCATCCCCCCCCTCCCTGCATCTGCCTGCCCCTTCCTTTGGTGCTGATGAGTGCCACCCTGCTGTCACTGGACGTGTCGCCGCACATCCCCCCTCAACATGTGACGCCAGCCGGGGGAGGGGTCCCTGAGTGTGGAGGAATGATGAGGATGCTCGAGGTGACACCCCCCTCCCGCCCTCCACACCCCCTCAACCATGTCCCCATCTCTCCTTATTCCCCCACTGGCCCGAGATCGTGGTAGCAGTGACAGATGCTCAACCCGTGCCCGTCCTTGTCCCCCTTCAAGGAGACGGGGGGGGCACAGGCGGCTGTCCCCACCCCCCGTACTCAACTCATCTTTTTTATGTTCTTTTTTATGTTTTCCCCCTTTTCCTCCTTCCCCCCCCCCCCCCGTTTCTCTCTTGCCCCCTCCCCACTCCTCTCTCTCGCTTTCCTCTCTGCATTTCTCCAAGGTAAGCCAGCCCTGCCCCCCACCACGGGGGCCACCAGGATGGGGACCCCCCCTCAGGTTGGGGGCACCTCCTTCCCCCAGTATGAGAACCCACTGAGTTTGGGGACCCCCTCCCCCTCCAGAATGGGGACACCCTGCTTGGATGGGGATCTCCACAGGTTGAGGACATCCCTCCCAGGATGGGGACAGCCCCCCCAGGTTGGGGACCCCCCCTGAGTTTGGGAATCTCCCACTAGGATGGGGACCCCTCCAGGTTGGGGACAGCCTGTTGGGGACAGTCCCCTCCAGTTGGGGACAGCCCTCCCAGCATGGAGAACCCCCCCCAAAATGGGGGCACCCCACCCTCCATGGGGGCTCCCCCCAGTAAGGGAACACCCAGCATGGGGACACCCCTCAAAATGGAGACCCCCCTTAGAATGGGGACACCCCTCCCCGCATGGGGACCACCCCTCCAAAATGGGGACCTCTCCCAGGGTGGGGACACTACCTTCTTCGTGTGTTCCCAACACTGGGGAGGCAGGTGCTGCCAGCACCCAGGGTGGGGTCAGGTTGGGTGGCCGGGAAGGGTCCGGGTTTGGAGGGACACACAGTGTCCCTTGTGCTGGGGAGGAGCACTGACACTGTCTCCCCCCGCAGCAGCTAAGAGCTTACTGAACAAGAAGGCGGACGGTGTGAAGGTGAGGGGCCAGCGGGGCCGGGGGGGCCGGGGTGGGCTGCTGCCCCCACCATGCCACTGAGCCCCTTCCATCTCTCCCCTCCAGCCCCAGACCAACAGCACCAAAGGCAGTGCCGGCGTCACCAGCCCCAAGGGGACCCTCCCGCCCACCGCTCTGGTAGGTGCTCCGTACCCTGCACCCCCCAGATCCCCCATCCCACTGGATCCATCCCACCAGCCCATCCCATCCATCACCATGCGCGCCCCCTGACCGGCTCTTCCTGGGGTCGCTGGGGAGGGGGGTGTCCCAAGGATGGAAAGGGGTGTGCAGGACATGGGCGCAGGGTGACTCTGCTGGACAGACAAGGTGGGTGAAGGGTGCAAGCACGTGGACAACCCCACGTCTCCCTCAGCCATGGGGACAGTGACATGGGTGCAGGACACGGTCATGCAGGTGTCCCGCTATGGGGATAAGGTAGGTGCAGGACACAGACACAGAGATGTTCCTGCCATGGGGACAGCAAGGTGGGTGCAAGATACGGGCATGAGGATGTCCTGTGACATGGGGACCGAGGTGGGTACAGGAACATGGATATGGGGGTGCTCCACCATGGGAACAAGGTGGGTGCAGAGTATGGGCATAGATGCCCCGTAATGGGGACAAGCAACAGACAGGAGGATCCTGGTGACACAGATGGCGAGGTGGGTGCGGGGTTGGGAGACAGGGACACCCTGCAATGCCAATGGCAAGGCAGGTGCAGGGTCACAAGGATGGGGGTGCTGACTGTGACCCTGCAGGTGAAGTAAGTGCAGGATCCAGACACAGCTGGCACAGGGAGTGCAGGACACAGGTAAAGGCGTGGTCATCTGAAACAGCAGGTGCAGGATTTGGGGGTGTTCTGGCAATGCCAACAGCAAGGTAGGTGCAGATGTGGGTACAGGGGTGACCGTTGTGACCTTTGTGGCACAGGGGGTGCAGCAGAAGGGCAGGGACGAGGTACCATGAGGGCAGGATACAGGCAGGGTGATGCCCAGAGTGCTGTGCACTGATGAAGGTGTGCCTGGCTGGTCACTGAGTGCAGGATATGGAGAAAAAAGGGGTGCTCACCCTGTACAGTGAGGGTGGGATGCCGGCAGCGGGAAGCTGTGGATGAGGGGTGCTCGGGATGTGGGCACCAGGATGGTCAGGATCTGGGCACAGGGACGGTCAGGATGCAAGACAAGGGATGCTTGGGATGCAGGCAGTGGGATAGTTGGGATGCAGGCACATGGATGGGCTGGGTGCGAGCTGAGGGATGTGCAAGGATATGGGCAGTGCTCGGGATGGAGGCAGCAGGTTGGGATTCAGGCACAAGGATGCTCAGATGCATGGTGAGTGGAGCCCCTGGGCACCGGGATGCAAGACATGGGCACGGAGCTGCCCCCCGCCCAGCCCATCCTTTTGGCCTCACTGCGTCTCTCCCCCGGCTCTGCCCACCCCTTTCCCTCCTTTCTTCCCCCTCCATGTCTGTGAATTAAACCATTTGGCTTCGCTGGACTAATGACTCTCTGCTTCTCTCCCCCTTCTGCCCTTCCCAAATCCGGTCTGGGTCTCTCCTTGCCCCTGTCCATGTGCTGCTCACTTCGTCGTCCCCCCTCGTTGTCCCCTCCGGGCTCTCGCTTCCCCCCACCCCCGCCTCTGTCTCTCTCCCTTCTCCCGTAGGAGCCTCAAACTACTGTCATTCATAACCCCGCGGACGGCGCCAAGGTACCGCTGCCCCTGCTTTCCGCCTCCATCCTCCCCCAGCATCAGCCATGTCGCGGGGGGGGTGACGTGGATGAGGAGTGCGCATGGGGCGCGGTGACAGTGGGGTACCCCTGCGGCGTCCAGCATCGGTGGGGGCCTGCCAAGCCCCGGCTGGGCTTGTTCCCCCTCCCCGTCCCCCCGGGGCCAGGTCTGACCCCCTGTTTGTGTCTCCCCCCACCGCCGCCGTCCTGCGAGCAGGAGTCCTCCGACAGCACCAACACCACCATTGAGGACGAGGACACCAAAGGTGACGGGCGCAGGGGGCGGCAGGGTTGCACTGGGATGCACTGGGAGGGAGCTGGGATGCACTGGGGTGGTGCTAGGATGCATTGGGTTGCACTGGAATGGCACTGGGATGCACTGGGAGGGTCTTGGAATGCACTGGGATGGTGCTAGGATGGCACCGGTATGCATTGGGGTGCACTGGAATGGTACTGGGATGAACTGGGATGGCTGCAGGATGCACTGGGATGGCACTGTGATGGACAGTTGTGGAATGCACTAGGATGGCACTAGGATGCATTGTGATGCACTGGGAGTGTGCTAGAATGCACTGGGGTGCAGCTGGGATGTGCTGGGATGACACTAAGATGCATTGGGGTGCACTGAAATGGCGCTAGGATGGCACTGGCGTAGCACCAGAGTGCGTTTGGTTCACTGGGATGCACTGGAGCAGCACTGAAGTTCATTGGGATGTGCTGGGATGGCACAAGGATGCATTGGGGTGCACTGGAATGACACTAGGATACACTGGGACTGTGATGGGGTGCGCTGGGATGGCACCAGGATGCACTGGGGTGGCACTGGGGTGCACTGGGAGTGTGCTGAATGGAATGCATTGGAACAGAGCTGGGATGCATTGTGTTGGCACTAGGATGCCTCGGATTCCACTGGAATTGCACTGGGATGAACTGGGATGGAACTGGCATGGCACCAAGATGCAGTTGGTGCACTGTGATGTGCTGGGGCAGCACTGGAATGCACTGGGTGGGATTTGGGATGGCATTGGGATGGCATTGGGATGGCATTGGGATAGCACTAGGATTCACTGGGTTGCACTGGAATAGCATAGGGATGGCACCAGAACGCATCGGGGTTGTACTGGGACATTTCTGGGATGCACTGGGAGAGTGTTCACATGCACTGGGATGCATCTGGGATGTGCTAGGCTGAAGCTGGGATAACTAAGATTCATTGAGATGGCACCAGGATGCACTGGGAGCACACTGGGATGCACTGGAATGGTACTGGGATGCACTGGGATGGTACTAGGATGCACTGGGGTGCACTTGGGTGGAAATGGTGTAGATTGGGACATGCTGGAATGGCACTGGAATGGCACTGGGATTCATTGAAAAGGCATTGGGGGTGACATTGGGATGCACTGTGATGATACTGGGACATGGTGGGATGGTACCAAGAGGTGTTCTGGGTAGAACTGGGCTGTACTGGGATGTATTGGGATGCACTGGAATAGCAGTGAGACAGTACATTGGCACTGAGATGTTAGGGTGACAAAAGAATGGACTGGGGAGCACTGGGATACAGTGGAATGGTACTAAGATTAATTGAGATGCACTGGATAGAACTGGGGTATACTGGAATGCACTAGAATGGTACTGGGATGCACTGGGAAGCAGCAGAATGGTACTGCAATGCATTGGAATGGAACTGGGATGTATTGGGATGCACTGGTATGACACTGGGACATGGGCGATTGGCACAGAGATGCAGTGAGATATTACTGGGAGGCACCAGGGCAAACTGGAGTGTACTGGTATGCTCTGGAATAGCACTGGGAGATACTGGGATGGAACTGGGCTGTGTTAGAATGCACTGAAGTGTCACTGGGCTGCACTGGGATGAAACTGAGCTGACTGGGTGGCATCAGGATGAAATGAGTCATTGGGATATAGTGGGATGGGCTACATTGGAATGATACTGGAACACACTGAAATTCAACAGCACGGTGCTGGGATGCACTGGGATGGAACTGGGGCGAACTGGAATATACTAGAAGGGCACGGGGTTGCATTGAAGTGCAGTGGCATGGCCCTGAGATGTACTGGTGTAAACTGGGGTGTATTGGGATGCCCTGGAATGGCATTGGGACACTCTGGGATGTGACTGAAATGTAGTGGAATGGCACTGGAATGGCACTAGAGTGTACTGGGCTGTCACTGGAATGCAGCAGGATTGCACTAGGATGGAACTGGGGTGTATTGGAATGCACTGGACTGGCACTGGGATGCAGTGGGAAGCAATAGGATGGCACTGGGATGCATCAGATGGCACTGAAGCTGCTCTGGGATGCACTAGGATTGCACTGGGATGTATTGGGATGTGCTTGCATGGAACCGAGAGGGTACTGGGATGCACTGGAACGGCATTGAGACGGTGGGATGGCGCTGGGAAACACTGGTATGGAACTGGCTGTATTGGGATGTGCTAGAATGGCACTGGGATATACTGGAACTTGCAGGAGTAGCACTGGGATGCACTTGAAACTACTGGGACATGCTGAGTGGGCACTGGGATGCTTGAGCATGCTGGGAGGGCACTGGGATGGCACTGGGACATTTAGGGGTGGCACTAGGACATGGCTGGGGTGACACTGGGCTAGCAATGAGACGTGCTGAGAGGATGATGCGAATACTGGTGTGGCAGAGCTGTGGGGGCCCTGGGAGCACAACGGTCCCTATCTGTCCCCAAGGGCCTTCTGTCCCCAAGGGGTGTCTGTCTGTCCCCATGGTTTCTGTGTCTGTCCTCAAGGTCCCTGTGTCTGTCCCTGTGGTCTGTCTGTCTGCCCTCATGGTCGGTCTGTCTGTCCCCAAGGTCCCTGTGTTTGTCCCCATGGTCCATCCCCATGGTCTGTCTGTCTGTCCCCAAGGTTTTTCTGCCCCCAAGGTCTGTCTGTCAGTCCCCGTGTCCATCCCCATGCCTCCCCTCCATGTCCCATGTCCATCCCAACATCCCGTCCACCCACCCCCACGGTGTCACCGGGGGGCTGGGGCGGTGGCGGGTGGCGGTGACAGTGACGTGCCCCCAGCCCGCAAGCAGGAGATCATCAAGATCACGGAGCAGCTCATCGAGGCCGTCAACAACGGG
Organism: Corvus cornix cornix; assembly: GCF_000738735.6. NCBI lineage: Eukaryota > Metazoa > Chordata > Aves > Passeriformes > Corvidae > Corvus > Corvus cornix. Next base: position 4,739,541 of record NC_046351.1, on the reverse strand, counting down.
GACTTCGAAGCCTACGCGTGAGTGGGGCAGGGCCAGGTGGGGCCGGGTGGGGCCAGGTGGGCTGGGGCCAGTCAGGGCCACTCTCACCCACTGCCTGCAGGAAGATCTGCGACCCGGGGCTCACCTCCTTTGAGCCCGAGGCACTGGGCAACCTGGTGGAGGGGATGGACTTCCACCGCTTCTACTTCGAGAACTGTGAGTACCCGACCTGCCTGTGCCACCTGCCCTGCCTGCGCCCTGCCCATCCTCTCTCCCTGTCCAGCCCAGCCCTATCCATCCTGTCTCCCTGCCTGTCTCCCTCACTGTCCCCTGTCTCTTGCCCACTGCCTGCCCATCCTGCTCACCTCGCCTGCCTGTCCCCAGTCCTCCCCTGCTGAGCCATCCATCTGCTTGCACTGTCCCCATCCCTGCCCCTATCCCTGCCCATTCCTCACGCGTTCCCTGTCCCCATCCCTGCCCCCATCCCCCTGCTCGTGCCAGCCCCGCTGACCTCGGCCGCCCCGCAGTGCTCTCCAAGAACAACAAGCCGATCCACACGACCATCCTGAACCCGCACGTTCACGTCATCGGGGAGGACGCGGCCTGCATCGCCTACATCCGCCTCACCCAGTACATCGACGCGCAGGGCCGGCCCCGCACCAGCCAGTCCGACGGAGACCGCGTCTGGCACCGCCGCGACGGCAAGTGGCAGAACGTCCACTTCCACGGCTCGGGGGCCCCGTCGCCCCGCTGCAGTGAAGGTGAGGGTGGGCTTGGGGCTCGAGGGGACGGGGTCCCCCGGTTGTGGCTCACCAGGATGTCCCCACAGAGCTTGCGGTGGCTGTCCTGGTTCCAGCCCGACGGAGACGGCGATGGGAGCCGAGGCGGCAGCCGGAGCTGCGGCCCCCCGAAGCACGCGTCCGCATGCCTGTCCCCCCCTACCCTGGCCCCTGCTCCCCCCCTCCAGTGCCTGTGTTTGCAGAAAACAAAAAGAACAAAAAAAAAGCCAAAATGATGAAGACAACAAAAAAAGGAAAAAAAAAAAAAAAAAAAAGGGGGAAAACCCACCCCAATCCCAAACCCACCCACACCCCCAAACCCAACCCAGCCGCTCGGCCACAGGCGAGGGCGCTGGGGGGCTCAGCCCCCTCCCTCGGCCCGTCTCTGCTGGGGGGGGAAGGGGGGTCCCAGCCCCCCTCCCGGCTGTGCTCGTGGCGTGTTGCTGTCGCTGGTGGTGGATGTTGTTCTTTGGGCTCCGCTTTGCTCTGTCCTGCCCCGGCCCCTGTACATAGAGAGAGCTCTTTATTTTTGAATTCCCACGGGGTCCCAGCCACAGGGGGCTGCCAGGGGGTGAGTGAGGTGGGGGGGACACACACAGACTCTCTCCCCTCCACCCCAGTCCAGTGCCTCCCCTGGGGGGCCCGAGACTGATCCTGGGCACTGCTGCGGCAGGGAACACGGTGGGTGCCTTTGGGAGGGTCCACCAGTCGCACCCCCGTGTCCCCATCCCGCTGATCCCCACCCCATGTCGCAGGTGCCAGTCCCAGGTGCTGGCAGGTTTTGGCAGGGGGCAGGTGGGTGCCACGTCAGGGGGCAGAGGGCAGCTGGGGGTGTTGGGGTTCAGGGTGGGGGGCTCAGGACGATCCAGCCAGCACTGACGCAGCATTGAAAGCACTTTAGACTAAGAGAATGGGTCTCTTAGGGGGCACAGGCTGCTCCGCCGGCGCCCCTCCCAGCACAGGGGCACTGGCAGCACATCCTGCACCCCCCCCTCCACGGCCAGCGCTCGGGGGGACCCCGTCACCCCCAAGGCCCCCCTCCCTGGGGAGGCATCACTCCACTCCAGGCACTCCCCACGTGATTCCCCAGGGCATCCCCACCATGCTGAGGGCTGGTTTTGGCTGGGGGGGAGGGGGCGGGATGGGCGAGGGATATTAATTATTTTTTAATTATTCTGATGATTTCTCTGCATGCCCTTTGCGCGGGAGCAACCCTCGGGCGCTAACGCTGTATGTCGAGGAGCTGAGCTGTTCCTGTCCCATGAATGCTGGTGGATCGTTGCCAACTTTTTCTCTTTCCTCCCCTTTTCTCTCATTCTTTTTCTGTCTCCCCCTCCCCAGCATATCCCCCCCCATGCCCCTCCCCCCAAAAAACCCTTTGTCTTTTCTTTCTGAGCCTTGTAAGTGTAAAAGATGACTCTGATTTCGTTTTTGTCTCGGGAAAACTGCAAATAAATTATGAGGAAAAACCAATGATCATTAAAGTAGAAGGTGGAGAGAGAAGGCCAAGTGCATCCGTCCCTGCTGGGGTGCCCAGGGCATGTCCCTCTCAAATCCCACCCCGGGACGCCACAGAGAGGGAACAGAGGTACAACTGCCAAATACGACTTTATCCCCCTGGCCAGCACAGCCAGGGCATGGAAACAACTGGAGCACCGCAAGGTACAGCCCAAGTCCAACTTTTCCCTTCCCGAGGAGGAGGAAGAGGAGGCAGTGAGGGCTGCTGGGCCCTGGCAGGTGCTGAGCCCCCCCCACCCCGGCTGGTGGGAGCAGGGGAGGGGCTCCGAGGTGCAGGGCAGGCTGGTGAGCTCCCCCCTCCTCCAGCACTGGGACACAGCTCCAGGCGCAGGGAGAAACTACCCAGGGAGGCAGTGAGCACCCCCCACCCAAGAAACCTCTTCTTTTTCCCTTCCCCCCTTCTCCCACCCCCAGCTCACCCTTAGGACACAAATACATAAAGCCCCCCCAGCCCCTGGGATGGCAGGAGGGGACTCCACCTGCCCCCTCAGCCCCCTGGACAGCAGTGGACGGCCCCTCCAGGCTTCTGGGGGGTGTGAAGGCAGGGGAGTGCGTGGCCGGGTGCCCCCTGGTCCAAGCTGTCCCAGGAACAGCAAGGGTGGGGGGTCTTCAGTGTGGACCTCCCCCCATGTGTGCTGGCCCGGTGCCAGCCTTGGTGTCCCCTCAAGGTGGACAACAGTCACATCAGCCCAGGGGGCTGAGGACCCTCGGCCCAGCCCCAGGAACACCCCTGGGGTGGCTGCGGAGGGGGGTGGAGGGCTGGTGGTCCGGAGGTGGAGACCCCGGGCTCCATGTCACATGATTTCACAGCAGGAATTCTGCTTTCGGGCCTAAGAAGAGAAGGAAAACCATCTGTAAAACTCCCCAAGGGTTTGGGGGTCCCAGGGCCACCCACCCGAGGCCCCTCTCCTGCTGAAGAGGCCGGCACAGCACAAAGGCTGATGACACGGAGGCTCCTTTCCTTTTGGCCAGAGCTGGTGCCAGGAACTGGGATGGGCATCACCCCCCCCTCACTGCAGGGTGCAGGACACCCCCAGCGAGGGGCTGTGGGGCTCTGCAGCTGGAATTGGGGCTCTCTCCAGGCCCAAAGCCCGCAGCAACAGGGGTGATCCCTGCCTGGCACCCAGAGCTGTGCCCCAGGGTTTATCCATTGGGGGTGACCCCCCAAGGATGACGCTCCACCCATCTCCAGCTCCCTCAGGGAGGGGGTGACCCTCCACACCCACCGTTTTGTAGAAGGCTTTGGATTGTGCTCCAAGCACCTCTGATTTGGAGACCAGGTCATCCAGCTTCTCCCCACGCTCCAGCAGTGATTCCATGGTGTTGTGCTGCCAGAGAAACATGTGCTGAGCCCCAGCACCAGGCCCCCACACCCTGCAGCAGGAGATGGAGGTGCCACCATCCCCCATCCCACCCTCCTACAGTCCCCCCAGCTCTGCAGCCCCAAGGGAGACGGGAACTTGGCCGGGGGCAGTAGCAGCAGAGCTCCCACTGGGTCGCCAGGCAGAGAAGAGACCAGCATTTGGAGGAGGGGTCAGAGCCCTGGTGCTTGTGTCCAGCCAGCTGGGAAATGCCCAAGGAGAAAAAAGGAGGGAAGGGAAGAAGGGGAAGGGAAAAGGAAGCTCCCACACCAGGGAGGTCTCCAGGGTCGACTCTACCCCTGCCCCATACCGTGCCCCCAGGGACCACCGGCTTGTGCAGGCAGGAGCGTCCTGCAGCCTCACCAGGATGATTTTGGTCTCGTCCAGCTCTGCCTGCACTCGGGTCATCGGGTCGGCGTCACGGGGGTTCTGGGGAGAAACAACATGCTGCTGGCACCACCACAGGGACACCAGGGTCCCCTGGACACAGCCCCAGAGCACCGGGGTCCCAGCATGCGCCAGAGTGTTGCCCACCTCCCCTGCCACTTTCAGGGCTGTAGGGAGCACAGGGATCCTCTGTCCTGGTGCCCTGCAGCGTCCCAGGGGTCTGTACCTGGTATTTGCTGAGGTATCCATCCAAGGCAGAGTAGGTGATGGTGGCAGGTGACCCTGAGGGCCAGTCCATCTTGCTGACCTGCCTGGAGAACTCATCCAGCACCTGCCAGGTAAGGAAGCAGCAGTTACCACCCAGGAGCCGCAGCTGTGGGGCCACAGTGGCTGGAGGGGTTTTGCTCGTCAAAATAGGAGATCTGGAGATTTTTGGGAAGGGACCTTACAGCTCATCCACACCCCTGCCATGGGCAGGGACACTTTCCATTAGACCAGGTTGCTCCAAGCCCTGTCCAGCCTGGCCTTTGACACTTCCAGGGGATGGGGCAGCCACAACTTCTCTGGGAAACCTCTGTTAGTCCCTACCACCCTACAGGGAAGGACTTCTTCCCAATATCCCATCTCACCCTGCCCTCTGGCAGTGGGAAGCCACTGCCCTTTGTCCTGTCCCTCCAGGCCCTTGTCCAAATTCCCTCTCCAGCTCTCTTGGAGCCCCTTTAGGTATTGGAAGAGGGTCTGGGGTCTCCCTGGAGCCTTCTCTTCTCCAGGCTGGAGAGGCACAAAAAGGGTTGTCCAGCCTTGACACAGGCTGCCCAGGGCAGTGGTGGAGTCCCCATCCCTGGAAGCATCCAAAGAAACACACAGACATGGCACCTGGGGACATGGTTTAGTGGTGGCCTTGGCCATGTTGGAGAAATGGTTGGACTTGATGGCCTTGCAGGGCTTGTCCAACCAAAACAATTCCACCGTTCCATGAGAGGTGCTCCTGCCCTCTGACCACCTTGGTGACCCTGCCCCCCCACCCCTCCTCCTCTTCTGAATGAGCTGAGGGCAGAGACACGAATGAACAGGCCTGGCACACGAGGACCAGAGCAATGCCCAGGCCAAGGTGGCCGGCCCCGACTCTCCGCAAAGCCCTGCATGTGCCAGGGTGGGGAGACTGGAGGAGGCCCCTGGAGCAGCTCCCAGCATGTGCCCTCACCTTGTCCAGCAAGGTGAAACAAACCCGCTGTGGATACTCATTGTCTGCGATCACCACTCCGGCCAGCCCGTCGGTCCGCACATACACGTGGCACAGGTACTCTGGGAAGGAAATTCCTGTTAGAGATGCAGCAAAGGTCCTGAGCCTTCCCCAGCACCCACCACCTTCCCCCCAGCCCCCACAGTTTTCCCCCCTCCCCAAAACCACCCCGGAAGGTGTCATCAGCACCTGCATTTTTCATTAATTCATTAGGAAAGCAGGAAGGGCTTAAAATTAAAAGCCCCAAGTTGTGCTGTGGCAGGGGACCACAGCCATGCCACACAGTGTGGGACATGAAACCGACAACACATGGTAGCCAGAGGTAGATAAAAACCAGTGGGGGAAGAGCTCAGCCTATTTTTAACTAATTTTATTAATAACAAGGCTGGGGTGTCATTAAAGAGGCTCCAGCAGCCAATCCAGGCTGTGCCCCACATGTCCTGGGGCTCGGGAGGCATGTGAAGCAGGACAGGGAGGCTGGAACGAGGTGAGAATTTGGGATACGGAGCCTGCGCTTGCATGGCAAAGCCAGCACAGCCACCCTGTGGTGGGGGGGTCGGGGAAGTTGGGGGGGGCTGCAACCCAACAGCTCCAGGGGTGCCAAGGGGGACATGGAGAATGCAGACACTGGAGCAGTTCCCTGCTCCCTCCAAAGCCTCTGCTGCACCGAGCTGGGCTCACACCCGGCCCAGCCCCTCACGCCATCAGTGCCGCTCACCCGGGCACTGGGCTTGGCGGGACCTTCCCCAGGAATGGGCCGCAGGGAAGCGGACACGCTGCTCTCACCTTGCTCCTTGACCGAGGCCCTGCTGCCCAGCGCCGAGCGCTCCGCAATCAGCTGGCTCGTGAACGTCATGAACTCCTGCACACTGTGGGGACACAGCGCAGGGCCTGGGGCAGTGCTGGGGAAGCAGCTGGCCCACAGCACCCCGGTGTGCAGGGGTAACGAGCCCTTCCCCCGCCCCAGTCCCCGAGTCTGGGCTGTGGGGCTGCAGCTGAGCACTGGGTTTTACTTGGGAGAGAGGCTGGACCCTGCACCTCTGCAGAGTGGCAACCCCCAAACACATACCTCCAGCCACCACCCAGACCCAGGGGAGCACCCAGAGCCCTCCAGTTGCAGTGACAGGCTTGTGTCCTTGGGCTGAACTTGCTTTTTGGGGATTTAGCAGAAAGCAAAAATGCCACTGAACCTGGCTCTGCCCGGCCAACACCTGGTGACCAGCTGCATCATGGAATCATGGAATGATTTGGGTTGGAAGGGACTTTAAAGACCATCCAGTTCCATCCCCTGCTGACACCTTCCACTAGAATCACAGAATCATAAAATATGCTGAGTTCAAGGGACCCATCAGGATCATTGAGTGCAACCCCTGGCTCTGCACAGAACACCCCAACCATCCCACCCTGTCCCTGAGAGCATTGTCCAAACGCTTCTTGAACTTAGGCTTCGTGCTGTGACCACTGCCCTGGGGAGCCTGCTCAGTGCCCAAACACCCTTTGGGGGAAAAACCTTTTCCTGATATCCAACCTAACCCTCCCCTGACACGGCTCCAGCCATTCCCTCAGGTCCTGTCAGTGGTCACAGAGATCGGAGCTGCTTCTCTGCTGCCCCTCGGGAGGATGTTGAAGAGCACAGGGAGGTCTCCCCTCAGTCTCCTCCAGCTGAACACATCAAATGCCCTCAGATGCTCCTCATATGGCCCCTCCAGACCCTTCCTCATCCTTGTGGCCTACTTTGGATGCTCTCCAATGGCTTAACATCTTTTTTTAATTTGTTGTGCCCAAAACTGCCCCAGGACTTGAGGTGAGGCCACCCCAGTGCAGAGCAGAGCAGGACAATCCCTCCCTGTCCTTCTTGCCATGAAAGGCCCAGAACTGGACACAGCCCTCAAGGGGCCTCAACAGGGCCAGCACAGGGGATGGTCACTCTCCTGGGCCTGTGGCCACACCATGGCTGGCACAGGCCAGGTGCCATTGGCCTCCTTGCACACCTGGGCTCATGCCCAGTCACAGCCGACCAGGAGACCCAGGTTCTTTTCCAATTCTCCAGCCACTCTGCTCCAGCCTGGAGTGCTGCCTGGGGTTGTTGTGGCCCAAGACCAGGACCCATCACTTGGGCTTGTTGACTCCTCACAGCGTTGGCCTTTGCCCATCGATCCAGCCCGTCACTCCGTGCCTGTGTCCCAAGTCCCTCTCCAGCTCTCTTGAAGCCCCACTAGGCACTGGAAGGGACCCTAAGGGTCCCCAGGTCCTTCTCTTCTCCAGCTGAACAGCCCCAGCTCTCCCAACCTGCCCCCAGAGCAGAAGGGCTCCAGCCCTTACAGCATCTCTGTGGCCTCCTCTGGACTTGTTCCAGCAGCTCCACATCCCTCTGATGTCAGGTCCCAGAGTTCGAGGCAGCTCTGTAGGTGGGGTCTCACCTGAGCGGGTCACAGGGGCAGAACTCGCCCTGCCCACGCTGAGCCCAGGACAGGGATGCCCTCCCCATCCCAGGGGGATGTTTGACCCCCCAGGCATCCAGCCACCCCTGTGAGTCAAAGTTAAAGAATATCCTTAAGCCAGACTTGCTCTAAGTTTGGAAAACATTCCTGAGCCCAGGCTCAGGCCTGTCCAACAGGCTCCTCAGTGATCCCTCCTCATCCCACAGCAAAGGAAAAGAGGCCAAAAATAATGAGCAAGAGTAAAATAAACCTGTTTCCAAAACACCACATCGTGGGCATGCTGGAATTAGCCAATGTGGAGCAACACATTCCCCAATTCAGCTGGAAAATCCCAGGAAGGGATATTTGTCAAGGATCAAGTTACAAAGTTTGCAAACACCAAGGAGTGGGACAGCTCCTGCTTGGGAGGTGATGTGGTGCCAAGGAAACGCCACTGGACAGAGACACTGGCATGGCAAAGACCACGGTCTTCTGACTGCCTCCCACTGCTGGAAGCAATTCCAGAGGGGAAGTTGCCTCTCCCAGTTTACACATCCCTTAGAGTGGTCTGCAATCCTCCCAGCCCGGACACCAGTTCCACAGAGACTCTGGACTGTCGGGGTTTCAGGCACTACAGAACAAAGTCCAGCCCAAGGATTCCTGAACATCCTGAACATCTCAGCTTCGTCAGAGAGGGAACATGGACACCTTCCTCCTAGTCTAGGGATCTGCTGCCAGCCACGGCCCCCACCATGACCCCAGGTTTTCATATCTAGGTTGGAAAAGACATTTAAGATCACTGAGTCCGAACGATGCCTTAGGCTTGAATGATGCATCACAACCCTATGTCAGTTAGATCCCAGCATGTATCTTCTTCAAGGACACCTCTTCCACTGTGAATACTGCTTTTATTTCCCAGTATTCCTGAAGGAACTGCCCACTCAAGACTCCACTCTGCCTTCCTGACCCTGCCAAATTCCCTGGCGCATGTTCAGCAGACATGAGGCACTGGCACAGCCCAGCCCTGTGCTCCCGCCCAGCAGGTTCCACAGCTCCCAGGAGCCACAGCCCTGTTTATCCCAGACCCAACCCTTTGACCCAACTCTCTGGGAACTCCAGAGCCTCAAAAAAATGAATGTGCAGCATTTTAACCCAAACTTCAGCTAAACACACCTTAAACACCACACCTGGGCCAAGCTCTTGCAGATCCTCCGAGCACCACCCATGAATCAGCCTGGGAAAAGCATCAAATCCCAGGAACAGCTGCATGACTGACACACACCCTCTCCAAACCTCACTGCTCTTCCCAAAATCCCAGGCTCTTCTTCAGGCAGAGACGCAGCCTGCTGTGGGGGAAGCCCACAGCATAAACACACAGGGAATTTTCCCAGGATTTGGGAAAACAAGAGCTGCAGCTACAGAGTGTTTTGGGACTGGAGCTGATGTCACACGCTGGCACCGCTCCGCGTCCCACTCGCACATTTGGCTAAGAAAGAGCTTTTTAAGACAGTCTTACTTCAGTCTTTCCCCTTTACCCCTGGAATTACAGAACCAAATGTGCCTGAGGTTCCATAAAACCTTGGCATTGAAAATTCGGGTCCCAGAAGAATTTCCTAACTCCTTTACCATCTGAGGCAGGCACTGGGAACAACCTGTTCCACAGCATGCTCCTGCTTTGTTTGACAGCTTCAGGAGGTTTTCGGGAGCTGCCGAGAGCTCCCTGATCCCTGTGAGCGCAGTGGAACACCGGGAGTCTGGACTGGCATCTGGGGCTCAACCAGCTCACCTGAAGCCATTGGAATAACTTGAGCAGGGTTTTGTGGGCTGGGAAAAGCTTCAAGTGAGTCCAAACAACCCATGGGCACCAGGATCCAGGCGAGTCCTGTGAGCCTAGCACAGACAGGCCTCTTCTCACCCCACCCAAGGGGAAAGAGCTGAGCCCACTCCCAGGGTATCCCCGCACCCTGATTTCATGGCTTGGCTGCACTGGAGGATTTGTGGAGTCAGACCTGACCTACTGCTGGCTGGGGCTCCAGGAATTTCACTCCATTCCTGAGGCTGACCCATCATTCCAAGTGCTGCAGCAGGTCACAGCACCCAGGTTGTGGCTCTAGGGGTATTACCCCTTAAGAAAAGCCTTTCACTGCTGCCACTGCAGCCCCAGTGGGGCAGAAAACCTCCCAAAAGCTTCTGCTTCCCCTCCCCAAGGTCCTGCCTGAGCCACACACCAGCCTACAGCACACGGAGGCAATTCCCCCTCCCCAGCCCCCCCAAAAGTTCCAGCGGCCCAGCACCCACCTGGATCTCTGAAAGAAGTTGAAGGTGGACACATCATAGGCAGCTTTGAGCAAATGCACTTTGGCGTCACCCTTGTAAAGGACACTTAGGCTGTAGAGCCTCATCGCGGTGGCTCCGTGTGCCTGGGGGGAAAAAAGGGTTGGGGCTGAGGCCATGCAGGGGCCAGGATACCCCCGGACCTCCCTCTGCCACAGCCGTGCCTGGGGTTGCCCCCAAACCCTCCTTCCGTCCTTTAAATGCTATCCCAGACAGCCAGAACCCTCCCGACCCCCGGAGCCCAGCCTGACAGCGCATCCCGACCCCCGCCCAGCCAGGTCTCCCTAGTCCAGCCTAACCAACCCCTACCCTCACCTGACCCAGCTGGCCCAGTGTAACCCAGCCCCTCCACCCAGTGTAACCCGGCCACTCCTCGGTATAACCCACTACAACCCAGCCGCCGGCCCCTGGGCAGCCCCGCCCAGCCCGGCGTTGCCCCACCGGCCCAGCTCGCCCCGCAGTGCCTCGGGACAGCGGCGGGCGCGGCTCAGCGCGGGCGCTGCCGACACGGCGGGGGCGCGACCCGGAACGGGAACCGCGGCGCCGGAAGCGCCCCGAGCCCGGACACTGCCACGGGACCGCTCCCGGCCTGCGCATGCGCCGAGACCGCTCCGCCCCCAAGCCTTCTGACCAATCATCGCCCGCCTCCCCGCTCTCCCGCCTCAGCCGCACGGCCAATCAGCGCCGCGCTGGCGGTGCGGGCAGTGCTCGTTCCCCAGCGCGGCCAGCAGGGGGCGCTGAGCCCAGCAACGGGGGCGGGGCCTGTTCGCTCCTCCCGCTGTGGGCCGGGACCGCGCTGGGGGGGGGGGTCCCTGTGTGGGGTGGGGTGAGGGTCCCTCTGGGGGGTGAGGGTCCCCTGTGTGGGATGGGGTTCCCCTGTGTGGGTGGGGGTCCCTCTGTGGGATGGGGCTCCCCTGTGTGGGGAGCCTTCCCCTATGGTGTAGTGACCCTCTGAGGAGGGGCCCCACGGAGGCAACAGCCTCTCCCGGGTGCTGGGGGACACCCTGGGGACTGGGGACCCTTCCATGGGGCTGTTCTGCCCCTGGGTGGGGACCCCTCCATGGTGGGGGTGTACTGACGAGGGGTGGGTGAACCTCCCGAGGGTTTTGGACCCCTCGAAGGGGTGAGGACCCCTCTACGGGTGGACACCAGCACAGGGGCAGGGCTGCCAGAGCCCTCCTGTGCCCCCAGGTTCTCCCTGCACAGGGGGCAGGTGAGGTACTGTGCGGTGACCCTGTGTCCCCTAGGCCCTGCTCTGCCACCCACAAAACCTCTGTCCTCCCCAGAGCCCCCTCAGTCCCCCATGGGGCTGTCACCCCAACACCCATCCAGGCTTCCCAGGGACCCTCCCCAGCTCTGTGTCTGAGGAGATGCTGCCACACACCAAGACCAGAAGGTTTTGGGGTCCACCCATGACCAAAGGTGCTCCTTATCCCATTTGGACCCCCATAGTCCCCTGTTTCCGCAACGCTGGGTGGATGACGCGGCTCTGGGGGCGATGGGAGTTGCCACATCCCCGTCCTCAAATCCAGCATCCATCCCCGATCTGTTGCGACGCCTGGTGTCAATCCCAGCACCGCTGGATCCTTTCCCATCCTGGGGGCTCGGAGCACTTCCCAGTCGCCCTCGGCCCTCCACGGGTGTCTGTAGGCCGTGCTGTGTCCGCGGTCTCCATGGGAGCATGCCGGTTGCCAAGCCGGCCGGTGGAGTGCTTGCCACCACCATCGAGCCGTTGGTATGACAACGGGGACACGGGTGACCCGGGGCGTGGTGCTTCGCGTGACGGGGCCAGCGGCCCCTGCGGGGAGGGTCCTGGCCGAGCCTCGCCAACACACAGGGGGTCCCCAGGGGCTGCCAGAACCTGCTGCGTCGGGCTGGGACCCCCGCACCAACACCAGCCCGGGAATTTATTGACACATTGAGGAAGCGAGCGGGAGAGCGAGAGTGGAATCCCTCTGGAGCGAAGGATGTGGGGCGACAGCGCTGATCCCACCAGGGCCCCGGGCCCTGCTCCCTGCCCCTCTGCTTGAGGCCGGGGGTATCGGGACCCCCTCAGTGGGTGCCGGACTGGGGCGTCAGATGAGATAACGCAGCGAAAGTGGAGCATCCGCGTGTGGAGCGAGGGACGGAGCAGCCCAGCGCCTGCCAGACACCCTCCAGGACAGTGCAGGGGGCTCCCCCAGGCCAGGCACCACGGTGGGGGCACAGGGGCTGAGGGGGGCACGGCTTGGCCCGCAGCCCACCCCACCTCGCCAGCTGCCCCCATGCTGGATCACCGAGCCAGAATGGAGAGCAGCAGGAAGGAGAAGGTGAGGCCACTGCCAGGGCAATGCTGGGGGGCCGGGGGGGCCAGGGGATGCCCAGTGGGTGTGGGGAAAGGTGCAGATACTCACCGGGGTTCCAGCCTTCCCTGGAGTGAGCGGCCGGGTGCTCCCAGCATCTCCCAAGGTTCCAACAGAGGTAGCCAGGAGGATGGCTGGTGGGGAGGACACCAGCTCCCAGGCAGCCTGCAGGCAGCCCAGCATGCCCCAGGGGGGTCCCCATCCCTGAGGTCACCCCCCCAGCACAGCATGGGCCCTACAGCACTGAGGGCTCACAATGGAGCTGGGAGCATTTGTAGGATTTTCTGCTGGGCTGGGATGCTCCCACCATCCAAACATCACCCTGGGCATCTTGCAGCCATGCAGCTGCATCCCCGGGATGAGATTCGGCCTGTCACCTCCTTCAGCTGGCTGTCATTGTTGTCACCGAGGCACCCAGCAGGATGGCACACGGCTCATCCCCAGTCAAAAACCAGTTGTTTGTGGGAAGCATCCTCTCCCAGATGGATTGAGCTCATGGGGTCACGGGTGAGGACAGTGGAGACATTCCCTGCTGCCGACTGGGACACCAAGGGGACACCAAGGAGACTCGGCACATGCTGAACCAGCAGAGATGGATGTCACTGGCCCCTGCAGCCAGTGGCCACATAGTTCCCAGCTCCATCCCTTTTGTGGGACGCATTGGAACACACCATTTCCATGGGACGCTGAGAGCCAGATAATGTCATGTGGGAAGAGCCAAATCCTGCCAGGGGAGAGCCAAGCCCATTGTTTTGAAGGCGAGTGAAGAGATGAGTAGGTACATGTGGTGCTGAGATGGAAAAAACATTGGAGAAATAAAATTCGGATTCCTGGGTGCCAGCCTTGGGAGGGGGACCCTCCGGCCGCGGCAGATCAGGTGTTCCCATGCCAAGCAGCCCCATGGGATGGATTAGCACTGAATACCTTCAGCCAACAACCCAGGAGAGATCAAATCCAGCTCCTTGCTTTTCCTGGCAGGATTTTTCCAGTCATCCAGGGCCAAACACCCTCTGGATCAGGGCAAACCTCACCACAGTGCTGCTGTGGGTGCCCGGCTCCGTTCCAAGGGGTCCATGCTGCAGCCATGTCTCTTGGGGTTTTGTCTCCCAGCACCTGGGGGTCCAGGGCTAATGGACCCCCAGCACTCAGGACCAGGATGGAGTGGGGGGGTGCCAGGATCCCACCCAGCTGTGGGTGGTGGCTGAGGTCACAGGAGCTCTGCAGGGCCTCAGAGATATTTGGGCTGAGCCCCCACTTGAGGGTTTGGAGGCCAAGGGATGGCACTGGGGGCCAGGCGATGTGCCAGGATGGAGGGCAGCTGGACTGAGCCGAGGCAAGGGGTGCCCCCAATGTTGGGACGCTCCACACCCCAAATGCTTTCTTGAGCCCCCTACCCCAAAACCTGTCAGGAAACAGCAGCAGCCTCGAGGCAAACATCTGTGTGCGGCGAGAGCACTGGAGCCTCCCCAGAGCCGGTGACTAATGAGCCCTAATGCTGCCGACTGCAGCTGGTGAAGGAGTGCCGGCTCCAGCTGCATCTGACAGCCGGGGCACCTGGCCCCAGCTCTGCCGGCTAATGAAGGCTGCGCCGAGCCCGGGGTTGCTACGGAAAGGATAAACACGGATCCTGCTTGCCAGGTGCTTCCCTGGAGTGGGCCCTGCGGCTCTCCCTGGCAGCGAGGCAAGGCAGCAACCCCTGAGAATGTTCCTGCCTGCCTGCCCTCTGCCCCATATTAGCCCCATGTTCGATGGGTGAAAAATGGTACCCATGATTCCCAGTGGGATACAGGGAGAAGGATGCTCCCAGGGGAACAAGGAAGGCACACCAGCATCTTCATCATAAAAGAATCCCATGTCCTTGGTGGGAGATGCTGTACTCCTCAATGGCATGGCCAGAAGTGCTCCTTGCTGGGAATGAACCTGGGATTCATCAGGATGGGATGTCCCAGGTCACTGCTGGAATGGGGCCAGCTTCTACACAACCATCCCAAAAATTCAGCTGGGTGACAGAGATGGCAGAACCCCAGTGCCAACCCTGGTCCCCAGGGACCCCAGAGCTGACTGTGGCATCCTGCAGGCAGCACCAGAAGGGGACTTGGTGCCTTGTGACAGTCCTATGGATTCCCTGGTGCCTCAGTTCAGCTGGAGGAGAACAGCAGAGCAATAGGATAAGGCATTTCAGGGTGTCTGTGTGCCAGTGGGGAAAACCAGGGCTGGGGGAAGGAAAGCTTGGCTATTTCTTGCAGTTCAGGCCCCTTGCATCCCATATCCCTCGTCCCTGGCTGATGCTGTGTTGTGTGCAGGTGGAGCAGATCCTGTCAGAGTTCCGGCTGAAGGAGGAGGACCTGAAGAAGGTGATGTACCGGATGCAGAAGGAGATGGACCGAGGGCTCAAGCTGGAGACACATGAGGAAGCTTCTGTCAAAATGCTGCCCACCTATGTCCGCTCCACCCCCGAGGGCTCTGGTACGGTGTCACTCCCAGTCCCTTGTGTCTCACCCCTTCCTCAGACCCCGTCAAGCTCCATGTGAAAGGCTGAGCCTACCTAGAGCCCATCACCTTCTTCCCTTCTCCCTGGCTTTGCAGAGGTGGGAGATTTCCTGTCACTGGACCTGGGTGGCACCAATTTCCGTGTGATGCTGGTGAAGGTGGGCGAGGGAGAGGAGGGGCAGTGGAAGGTGAAGACGAAGCACCAGATGTATTCCATCCCAGAGGATGCCATGACTGGGACAGCTGAGATGGTCAGTGGAGCACACGGGGCATCCCATCCCATCCCATCCCATCCCGTCCCATCCCATCCCAGTCCCTTTCACAGTGTGTGTTTCAGTGGGGACACTGGAGGGGACACCCCCATCCCTAAGAAGCTGGGAGGTGGCCAGGCCTGGGGAACCCATGGTGGGGACAATGTCCATCCAAGGGCAGTGGGAGGGTGGGGACATCCCTTGGCAAAGGCTGGACCTCCTGTCTTCCAGCTCTTTGACTACATCTCCGAGTGCATCTCCGATTTCCTGGACAAGCACCAGATGAAGCACAAAAAGCTGCCCCTGGGCTTCACCTTCTCCTTCCCCGTGCGGCACGAGGACATAGACAAGGTGAGGGGGTGGCCGGGCAGCGTGAGGGCTTAGGGGTCCCCAAGCCTCAGCTACCCCCACAGCCCCATTTCGGTCTGACTCCCACTCCAGGGCATTCTCCTGAACTGGACCAAGGGCTTCAAAGCCTCCGGCGCGGAAGGGAACAACGTAGTGGGGCTGCTGAGGGACGCCATCAAACGGCGAGGGGTGAGAGGATCAGACGGCTGTGCCGGCACCGGCGCGGTGCCGAGACCCCAGCACCCCGGCTGTCCCTGCAATGGGCTCACTGAAGCCTGGCTGTGCCTGCAGCAGGGCCACTGGAGCCTAGTGTGTCCCCAGGAAGGGACCACTGGAGCATAGCTGTCCCCATGATGGGGCTGCTGGAGCCAAGTGTGTCTCTGGGCAGGGCTGTTCCATGTGTGTGCACACACGTGTGTGTGACACATGCCCAGGTCCTCACCCTTGGAGACTGTCCACCCCAAACCCACCTGTTGTGGGACAGCCTGACCCCCCATGAGCCCACAATGGTCCCTGTCCCCAGGATTTCGAGATGGATGTGGTGGCAATGGTGAATGACACGGTGGCCACGATGATCTCCTGCTACTATGAAGATCACCGGTGCGAGGTTGGGATGATTGTGGGTAAGATGCCCCTTCTACAGGGACACCTGGCTGGGGATAGTGAACTGTCCCATGGCCCCGCTCCCCTGCTGCTTCCCCCATCCTTTTGGGGGGGACACACCAAGGATGGGGGGGTGGCAGTGGCACCCTGCTGGGGTGTCCGGTGGTTGGGACATTCGATGGTATTGCCTGGCCCCAGCACTGGCCCCTGGTTGGGGCACTTTGGGAGTAGAAAGAGGGTGATCATCATAACAGGGCTGGCCCCCACAAGGCTGTTGGTGGCTCTGGCACTTCATCGTAGGGATAGGGACCCATGGAAGGCAGCTGGTGTCAGAGAGCCAGGTGGTGGGGGTGAGTTTGAACTCTGCTGGCTCCATCCCCCACTCCCTGCAGAGAGCAGCCCCCCACCTCCCCCAGCCCCTCACTATCATTTGTGCCATCAGCCACGTGCCGATGTGTCATCTGGGCTTCGCATCCCCTCACCAGAGTAAACACATGCTGGGATGTTGATCAGCTTCTTGGGGCTGGGCTGGCCTCAGCACAGTGCCCAGAGCCCCTGGGACCCTGCTGTGGGGACAAGTGGCCAGCCAGGGCTGTGGGGACACTGCAGGGGCGGGGAGCAGGAGGGATGTCCATCGCCATCACTGCAGGACAAGGACATGCAGCTCCAAGCACAGCCCTCAGCCATGATCAGTCACTAAATCCTGGTGCTCATGGAACAGCAGTCACTGGCTGTTCAGTCAGTTCTCTGAAATGAGGTCTAGCATGGAATCATGGAACTGTTTGAGTTGGAAAAGCCTCTAAGGTCATCGAGTCCAACTGTTCCCCAGCACTGTCAAGACCATCACTAACCCATGTCCCCAGGTGCCACACCCACATGGCTGTTGAATCCCCCCAGGGATGGGGACTTCACCACTGCCCTGGGCAGTCTGTGCCAGGGCTGAACGGACCTTCCCATGAAGGAATTTTCCCAATATCCAACAGAAACCTCCCCTGGTGCAACTTAAGGCAGTTTCCCTTCTACCCTTGGAGCAACCTGGTCTAGTCAAAGGTGTCTCTGCCCAGGGCAGGGTGGTGGAATGAGATGAATTTTAAGGTCCCTTCAAACCCAAACCATTCCATGATTCTATATTTTGATGGTTTTATTGCATCCCAATGCCGGGTGGAGTAGGGATACAGATTTGGGACCTATGTAGTAAGTTCCCAACCATCCTTGGTTCCAGCTTTCATGAAATCACAGAATGGTTTGGGTTGGAAAGGGACCTTACGGATTATCCAGCTCCATGCCATGGGCAGGGACAGCTTCACTAGACCAGGCTGTCCAGCCTGGCTTGTAACACTTCCAGGGATGGAGCAGCCATAGCTTCTCTGGGAAACTTGTGTTTGTCCCTACCACCCTCACAGGGAAGGATTTTTTCCCAGTATCCAATCTAAATCTCTCCTCTTTTAGTCTAAAACCTTTCCCCCATGTCCTGGAGCCACCCTTGAAGCAGTTGTAGGCCATGGTGCCAGTCACCAGGTTGAGGAATGCCCCTCATCCATATGGGTCCCAACCCCTGTCCTGGCACATGTCTGGACCCTCTCCAGTTCTTCCCCATTGCTCCACAAGACTATCCCAGCTTTATCCCAGTTGGGATGGGAGGGCTGTGGCGGGGGGTGTCACTGCTGCCCCCCCGCCGCCCAGACCCATCCCCAATTCCTGGCAGGGACAGGCTGTAACGCCTGCTACATGGAGGAGATGCACAACGTGGAGCTGGTGGAGGGCGACGAGGGGCGGATGTGCGTGAACACGGAGTGGGGGGCCTTTGGTGCCTCCGGGGAGCTGGACGAGTTCCTCCTGGAGTACGACCGCGTGGTGGACGAGACCTCACTTAACCCCGGTCAGCAACTGTAAGGAATAGGAGAGATCCAGTTCCTCTGGGCATCCCTCCCATCCCCTGCACCACACTGGGCTCAGCCGCCCAGCACGGGCATCCTTCGCCCGGGACCGTGCCCATGCACGGGAAACACATCCAGCAAGGAGGGGGGAAGGAAAGAGGGGGTGCTGTGGGATGTGACCCCTCAAATCCCAGCTCTGATGCCACCCCCTCGCCTCTGTCCCCCCCAGGTATGAGAAGATCATTGGGGGGAAGTACATGGGGGAGATCGTGCGGCTGGTGCTGCTGAAGCTGGTGGATGAGAACCTGCTCTTCAATGGGGAGGCCTCTGAGAAGCTCAAGACCCGCGGGACCTTTGAGACCCGCTTCATGTCCCAGATCGAGAGGTACAAGGCTGGGGGGTGGCACCCCAAACCTGCCAGGCTGCATCGCACTGGGAGGTTTGTGCTCTCACTCCACACTGCTCCAGGAATACTGGGGAGTCTGTGCTCTCACTCTGCACTGGGCTGTCCCACATCAGGATCCTTCTATTCCATCATCCTATAGCAGTCTGCTTTGACTGCCTCATATTGGGGTCCTTTATCCTGTTACTCCACACCAGCCTGCTCTGACTGTCCATCTTGGAGTCCCCACATCCTGCCACCCAAACCACAGTGTCCCATGTCACAGGCCCATCATGATGAGACATCATGATCCGATCATTCCATACCTGCCTGCTCTGTCCCATTTGGGGTCCCCATGTCCCATCACTCCACATTAGGGGGACCCACTTCCAGGTCCCTCTGTCCCATCACCCCACACCAGCCCTCTACAGCAGCACCATGTTGGGGTCCCCCATCCCATCACCCCACACCAACCTGCTCTGACTGACCCAGTTGGGGTTCCCCATCCTATCACCCCATACAACTGCCCCATGTGAGGATCCCCCATCCCATCACTCCCCCATTCCTCTCCAGCTGTCTCACCCAGGGTCCTCACCCCCCAGCCCTTGCTGACCCCCTTTTCTCCCCCCATCCCAGTGATTCTGATGACCGCAAGCAGATCTACAACATCTTGTCAGCCTTTGAGCTGCTGCCGTCCCGGACAGACTGTGAGATCGTGCGCCGGGTGTGTGAGAGCGTGTCCACACGCGCCGCCCAGATGTGCTCGGCCGGCCTGGCTGGAGTCATCAACCGCATGCGGGAGAGCCGCAGCCAGGACACCCTCAAGATCACTGTTGGTGTCGATGGCTCTGTCTACAAGCTCCATCCCAGGTGGGGATCTCCAGACCCTTCTCCCTGCTGACATCCCTATCCTTTCCCTTCATCCCCCAAGCCTTGACCCCGTTTGTGACCCCATTTGTGACCCCGTGTTCCCACTCCCCAGCTTCAAGGACCACTTCCACGCCACAGTGCGGCAGCTGACACCCGGCTGTGACATCACCTTCATCCAGTCAGAGGAAGGCAGCGGGCGCGGGGCCGCCCTCATCTCGGCCGTGGCCTGCAAGATGGCCTGCATGATGGGGCAGTGAGCTGGACTCAGGGGGGATGGCAGGGCCAGTGGTCCCGCTCGGAGCGCTACGGGAGCAGATACGGACGTGGGAAGGAGGCGGCTCCGGCCCCCCAATAAATGGGGTGTGTGTGGACTTCTCTGGGGCCACTTGGGCCACTGCTCCTCATGCCTCTCCCCCCATGCTGGCAGGGAGACCCCCATGGGGCTGCCCCACACGTATGAGGCAGCTGAGGAGCTTCCTATGCCCTCACACCCCCCTATCCTCACACAGCTGCAGCAAGGGGTGCTCCAGCATACCCCAGCCCCTTTGCTGGGGGAAAGACCCCCTCAAGGGAGTTGGCCTAGAGAAAAGGGGCACTTTGGGGGGTGTCAGGGTGGAGGATCTCCTCACCAGTGATCCCTGGGGTGCAAAGACTGAGTGCACCAGAAAGGGCCAGATGGAGGGGGGCATATTGGGGGGATCCTCTCTAGCCATGTTCCCACCCATGTTCCCTGAAAGGTCTGGGGCACCCCAGGGATATGAGTTCACCAGAGGGTCTGGAGCAGAGTATTGGGGTCCCTTTGGGGGTCATGGGCACCCCAGGGTGTTGGGGTCCCTCTAAGGATCTGGCAGTACCGCAGCACATTGTGGTTCTCTGAAGACTCTGGAGGCAACCCAGGATTTTGAGTCACTCTGAGGGTCCGGAGCACCCCAGGGTGGAGGGGTCCTCCTGGGACACCACAGGGTGTTGGGATCCCTTTGGGGGTTTGGGGCTCCCCAGGGTCTGGAGCCCACTCAGGGTGTTGGGGTCAGCGCTGGGGTATGGGGCTACCCCATGGTATGGGCTGTCTTGGGGGTCTGGGGTTATATCTGGGATATTTGGGGCCACTGCAGGGGTCTGGGGTCACCCTGGCACATGGGGGCACCCAGGATCTAGGGCCCTCTCAGGGTGCTGGGGTAACTCTTGGGCATCTGGGACCATGTGGGGGGACTGGATCACCACAGGGTGTGGAGCCAACCTGGGGGGCTGGGAATACCAAGGGGTCTTGGTGTACTCACAAAGCACAGGGTCACCCCACAGCTGGGGGGTGCATGTTGAGGGGCTGGGGACACTGCAGGGGTCTGTGTCACTCCAAGGGACAAAGCCACCCAGTGGTGCTGCTCCTGAAGCCCCCAGCCCCATGGGTGGCACTGGGATCCCCACAGCTCATTGCAAGAGGGGAAGGGGATCCCTCTGCTCTGCTTGGCTGCAGCCCTCAGCCAGCAGGATTCCCTGTCTTCTGATTGGCTGCAGCCCTCAGCCAGCAGGATTCCCTGTGTTTTGATTGGCTGCAGCCCTCAGCCAGCAGGATTCCCTGTCTTCTGATTGGCTGCAGACCTCAGCCAGCAGGATTTCCTTTGTTCTGATTGGTTGGCACCAGAAAGACATCCTTGAGCTCTGATTGGTGGCAGGCCTCAGAGACCCACAGTCTCTCTGTTCTGATTGGCTGGGGGCAAACAGAAGCGATTCCCTGCACTCCAATTGGCTGGAATTTAAAAAAAAAAAAAAAAAAAAAAAAAGGGTGTGGGATTCCCTGTGCTCTGATTGGCTGGGACTGAAGAAGGGATTCCCTGTGCTCAGCTGGGACAGTGCCAATGCCATGTGTTGGGGACAGTGCGGATGATCCCAAGCCCATGGCAGTGCCAGTGACAAGTGTGTGACAAGTGACAGTGCCAAGTGCAGGGACAGATGCAGTGCCAGGCATGGGGACAGTGACAGCCAGGGCCACCCAGGTGTGTGGAGGGAACCGCTCACTCCGACCCACGTGGTACACATCCCCACGCTACCACAGGCACCTTTGGTGTCACCTTGGCCCTGCCGGGGCAGGCCAGGGCCAGACTATCCCCTGCCAGTGCCTGGTGCCATATGCCCTTGTCACCGTGTCCCCCCAGCGCAGACAAAAAAGACCCATGGAGCCAGAGGAGGGACTTTATTGTGTGGGAAGGGGATGGCTGGGCTGTGGGGGCATCAGGGGCTGGAAGAGCATCGGGGTTTGGGGGCATTCGGGGCTGTGCCTGTGGAAAAAGGAAAAAGCAAGGGGTGAGTCGGGGGCCAGCAGAAGCAGCTCCTCCAGCCTTCCTCCTGCCCCGCAATGCACTTTGGGGTGACCTGGCTCACCCCCACCCTACAGAGCTGCAGCAGGGAAGGTTCAGGAACCCCAAGCATAGGATCGGGATGTGGGGTGCAGGACACAGGATGCAGAATGCAGAGTGCAGGATCAGCCCATGGGATGCAGGATCAGGATATAGGTGGGCCCTAACCACGCTCAGGACCGGCAGATGCCCATGGCGGTGCAGATGTCCCGGGGCGTGTCCCCATTCTGCAGCGCCTCGGTGATCTGGTCCCGGTACTTCTTCACCAGCTGCTGGCACAGCTTGCCCTTGGCCCGGCCCAGCACCTGGCAGCCCTTCTGCAGCGCCGCCACCACCGCCGCCTGCCAAAGGCACCGCAGGTCAGGGGGCCGCAGGGAGATGGCCCCCAGCCCGGCCCCCCAGACCCCCATCACCCCTCACCTCGTCAGGGTCGTCACCTGCCAGTGCCTGTATCTTCTTCAGGGCCTTGGTGCACAGCCTGCACTTAATCCCCCTGCCCTGCGCCACGCTGTCCCCATCAGCCATGTCACTCCCGTCAGCCATGTCATCCCCTTCAGCCACATTCCCCTGTGGCGACACAAAGACCCTCAGGGCTGCCTGGACTCCTGGGTGGCCCTGGCAGAACTTGGGGGTGGGGTACTCACCAGGGCCAGGCTGTCCCAGAGGTCCTGGCACTGCTGCTCCTGGCCACAGCGTATGGCCATGTCCATGTCCCAGCACCAGGACATTGGGTCACCCTGGCAGGGCGGGGGGACCACGGCCTGTGCTGCTGCATGGGGACAGGATGGTGAGTGTGGCCGCAGGTTGGGTACCCATCACTGAGGTCCCTGGGGGCCCAGACCCCTAAACCACCAGCCCCAGGTACTCAGCCCCATCCCTACCATCCCTCCTGCCTGTACCCACATCCTTCTGTTCCCACCATTCCTACATCTCCATGCAGACCCTGTCCCCAAACATCCCCAGGTGCTGGTCCTAACATGGGCACCATCCCCATTACCCGTGGGTCCTCAGGCAGACCCCATCCTTGCCACCCCCAGGTGCTTGGTCCCATGAGACCCCATTCCCACAACCCCCGGGCCCCCACCATCCCTCCTGCCTGTCTCCTCATCCTCCTTCCCACATCCCTGAGTGCCTGTCCCTACACAGACCCTATCCCGACCGCCCACAGGTCCCCACACAGACCCCAGCCCCACCAAGCTCAGTCATCCAGGCTGCCATCCCCATTGTCCCCATGTGTTTCCTCTCCCTGCCACCTCAGGGTGACCATCCCCCCTGGGAGGCAGGAGGGTCCCCATTACCTCCCACTACCACCAGCACCAGGAGGAAGGCGGCAGCCATGGTGAGCCCACCGAGCCGGTGACAGCAGGTGACTGACAGTGGGTGACTGCCTGCATCCTGACACCTTTTATAGTGGGGCTGTGGGGGACCAAAACCCCAAAACGCCTTGAAACAGAACACCGCGACTCCCCAGGCCCCTTCCTGCCTCGCACCTCCACCCCCGCAGGAAGGCGATACGGGGGGGCTCGGGGGGCACATGGGGGAGCTCAGCAGCCCCCAACCTCCCCAGCTTCGTCCCCTAAGGGAAGCTGCCCCTAAGTCCCCCCAAGTGTGGGGCAGGGAGCAAGTGGCCAGACCCCCGAGGGCTCCGGAGGGTCTATCCCGGGATCGGGAGGTCTATCCCGGGGTCCCCTTTGGCCCCCTCCGGTCTCTGGGGAGTCCAAGGGCTTG
Source organism: Corvus cornix cornix (assembly GCF_000738735.6). Lineage (NCBI taxonomy): Eukaryota > Metazoa > Chordata > Aves > Passeriformes > Corvidae > Corvus > Corvus cornix. Next base: position 4,716,278 of record NC_046351.1, on the reverse strand, counting down.
GGCTTAGTGTCCCCCTCGAGGTCAGTCTTGGTGTCCTGTCTGGGGTCGGTCACGGTGCCCCCTTCCCCCCATGGGTTCCGGGGGGCCGGGGGATCGATCCCAATGTCTCGCTGTCCTGGCCCCCATCCCCTCCGTGTCCCGCCGCCCCAGGCCCACAGCGGTTGCCTTGGCAACTCCCTGGCGTCACTTCCGCCGCGCGGTCACACCACTTCCGTGTTTGGCGGCGTTCGCGCCTTTTCCCGCCGCAGCCCCACCCCCATGGCGGGTCCCGGTGTCGGCGGCGACCCCCGACCTCTGACCTCGGAGCCCGTACGTGACCTGCGGGAACCCCGGGCGGGGGCTGAGGGCATGTCCCCGTTTGGGAGCAGGGGAGACCCTGGTTGGTGGGGCTGGGGGGACTCTGTGAGGCCCTGCAGCCTGAGGGGGGCTGGAGCGCTGGGGTTGGGGGTCTGGGGGGCTGTTGCGTCCTCGGGGGGGTTCCTGGTGCCAGGGAGGTGTTTGGGGGGGTTCAGTGCCGCGGGGAGAAGGATTGTGCCAGAGGGAGTGTGCTGGGGGGGCACTGGTGGCTGGGGATGTCCAGGGGGCTATGCAGGGCCCGGGTCCATTTGGGAGAGGGGGGTCCCGGCGGCATCCGGTGGCCAAGGTGTATTTTGTGGGGAGTTCAGGTGTCCTACTCTGGGGTGGGATTTTGGGAGAGGGTGGGATGGTCCTGTCACCAGGATGAGTTTGGGGATGCCCTGGGTTGGGAGGAAGCAGGGCTGAGTGGGTGTAGCGTGCAGAGGGAGGGTCAGACCCGGACATGGTTTGTGTTTTGGGGGTGGGGAAGATCATTTTCAGGGGGACTGTTGTGTCTTGGGGTGACAGCGATGGCCAGGTGGGAGCCAGGATCCTTAATTCACCAATTTATTTTTCAGACCCATCAGTAGACCCGCATGTCCCACACCATGTTTTCGGAGCAGGCAGCCCCCACGGCACAGGGGCTGCTGGCCCCCCCCTCGGCCGAGCCCCCCACCTTCCCCAGGGTGCCTGTGTCGGGGTATTCAGACTGCTCCCAGCCTTTCCAGCTGGGCGAGCGCAGCTTTTCCCGGCAGTACGCCCACATCTACGCCGTGCGCCTCGCCGGGATGCGAGCGGGGCTGGAGCGGCGCGCACAGAGCCGATGGGGTGAGCCCAAGGGGAACTCCCCCTTTATCAGGGCCCTGCCCCAGGAAAAACACTGAGGGGCTGGAGTGTGCCCAGGGGTAGGGACAAAGCTGGGGAGTGGGCTGGAGCACCAGGAGTGGCTGGGGGTCTCAGGCTGGAGAAGATGAGGCTCAGGGGGGCCTTCTCACTCTCCACAATTTCCTGGCAGGAGGGTGCAGCCAGGGGGGTCAGGCTCTGCTCCCAGGAAACAAGGGACAGGACAAGAGGACATGACCTCAAGTTGCACCAGGAGAGGTTCAGATTGGATATTGGGACAATTCCTTCATGGAAAGGGCTGTCCAGCCCTGGCACAGCTGCCCAGGGAGTGTTGGAGTCCCCATCCCTGTGGGGAAATAACAGTGGTGTGGATGTGGCACTTGGGAACATAGGTTAGTGGTGGCCTTGGGAACAAACATCTCTGGAGCTGCCTTAGGATTTTATCTCCGTGTTTGACCAGATTTACATCTGGAGTCCAGAAGTGAGTGAGTGTTCTCGTCCTCAGGCTGGATGTACCCTGCAGGCATCCCTGGGGACAGGATGCATCCCTGCAGGTATGGAGTCCATCCCTGCCAGGCTGGGATCCACCCACAACCTTCCTGCGACCTGAGCAGCTCCAGTGTACCCAGTTGTCCCAGTCTCCAGCAGCATTTTACACCCTTGACAGGGGATGTGCAGCAGAGCCCACCCCAAACAGCTCAGCCCCCCAGCTCTGGGATGCACAGTCATGATGGGATAATCCATTTGCAGCTGGGTTATGTGCTAATCCTGCTGCAGCTCCCACCTGGAGTTCTGACCTTGGGACAAACCGCATTCCCCATCAGAAGATAGAAGGGGGGGTGTGGGCAGGGAGAACACAACTGTCTGAGTCCCATCACCCCACACACTTTTGGGAACAGGAGTTGTGTGTGAGGTTTGTCAGGGTGGGGCTGGGGGGCCCTGGCCAGGAAGTGGGGTACAGGAGGGTGCAGGAGGGTGAGAGGTGCTGGTTGTGCCAGGGGGGGCTGTTTCCTGGCCGGGGGCGGTTGTGGTTCTGGGGGCGGGACCCTCACGCTCAGAGTTTCCATCTGCGGGATGAAGCAATGCCAGCGCTGCTGGGGCTCTGCCCCCCCGGCCTGGGCATGGCCTGCGATCGAATTTCCTTCAGCTTTGTCCTTCTATGGGCAAAAACCCCTTCAGTGGAAGCTTTTGGGCCGGACGCCTGGTCTTGTGCGCTCCCCAGCCCCGTGGGCTGTGTGGAAGCAAAGCCAGTGCTGGTCCCACGGCAGATGTCATTCCTTGGTTGGCCACCCTGGACTTTGCCAAGCGTGACAGAACCCAATGGTTTGTAAAGCTCCACCTCTTGGAGTCCTGGGATGGGACCAGATTTTGGGGTTTGTCTCCCAGCAGGAAGCGCCTGCAGGCAAAAATCTGGAGAGCACAGCCCCCTCCTGCTAAACGCATATTTTGGGGAGTTTGAGCCAAAAATAAGAAACTTCAACAGAATTGTTTTTGTTCTGACTCAGAGTGTTTGCATTCCTGGGCTCGGGAATCCATGTTTCCAGTGTGGAATGCCAGGGATGGCAGCGGGGTGCTCTCCCTGGGACAAGAGTCAGGTTCAGCAGCATGTGATGAGCAAAGGGAGATTTTTGGGAGGAGAAATGTCACCCAGAAAGGACAAGGAGCTGGCACAGGCAGTGTTGTTTTGGGAGAGGAGACCGGGAGCAGGTTCCTTGCTCCTCTCCAGGGCCTGAGGCTCGGGATGGACTTCACAGGCTGGTTCAAATGGGAAAGGACAGTCCCACGCACTGGATGGGGCTGGAGCATCTCTGGGTCCCCAGGGGTGGGGTAAGAAGTTTTGGACTCACCTTGTGGTGGAGACTTTTGCTTCTCATCCACAAAGTGGATGCAGCTGGGGCTGCGATGCTTCTTGCTGCTCCTGAGGTTCTCCCAGCCTGTATCCCCTGTGGATCCCTGCCTAAAGCCCAGGGACCTGTCAGCATGCCAGGATCTTCTCTGGATGTGATGGGGATCCTGAGTTCCAGCAGGGATCTGGGGCAGAGGATCTGGGCCTGGCAGAGATCAGGTTTGGGTGTGTTGAGTGATCTCCTGCCTGTCGGCTCTGAGGAAGTTTGGGTCAGCCCCTGACGAGCAGGACCAGCAACCCCCCATGCCCAAGGGCAGGAACATCCTGGGCCCTTCCCGGGCAGAGCTGTTACTGGGAGCTGAACGCACCATCCTGACCCTGCTTTCCCCCCAGCACAGAGGAAATGCCTGCAGGCTTGTAGGCTCTGGAATGCTCCTCAGCCCCATCTGGCCCACACATGTCCACTCGGCGCCGTGCCTCGAGGAAAAGCAGGAGGCTTCCCAACATTCCCCAACGCTTCTTGCTGGCCTCGACGCTGGGGCCCTTCGGCTGCTGCCCCCAGCCCTGCGCTGTGCCCGCCGTCACCCCAAGGCCATTGCCTGCTGTCTCTCCGCAGGGAATGACCTTGCGCTGCGGAAGCTCTCGGAGCTGCAGGCAGGAGAGAAGTGCTGCGTGGTGGGGACGCTCTTCAAGGCCATGCAGCTCCAGCCCTCCATCCTGCAAGAGATCAGCGAGGAGGTAATGGGCTCACCCCTCCTCCTCCTCCTCCTCCTCCTCTTCCTCCTCCTCCTCCTCTTCCTCTTCCTCCTCCACACAGCTCAGGGGGTTGTACCAGCACACCTGAGAGCTCAGCTGGCCTTCTGTGGCTTCCCTGTGCTCATTGAGCCAGGAAGCTGGCAGGGATTTGAGCTGGGTTTGTGTGACAGGATGATAGCCTCTGCCCACCCTGTCCCTGGATGCCACCTTGGTGATGCCTCTTGGTGCCAGCATATGTGTGTGTGCATGCTCCTTATGAAATCATGGAAACTGAATGGGTTGGATCGGAAGGGACCTTAAAGGTCATCTGTGGGCAGGGACACCTTCCTCTATCCCAGGTTGCTCCAAGCCCCATCCAACCTGGCCTTGAACACTTACAGGGATGGAGCAGCCACAGCTTCTCTGGGCAACCTGTGCCAGGGTCTCACCACCCTCACATGGAAGTACTCCTTCCACATATCCAATCTAAACCCACCCTTTGTCCATCTGAAGCTGTTCCCCCTGCTGCTTACCACCACTCTTGCTCAGGGCTGCTTTTCCAGCCCTTGGAGGGTTTGGATCCAGGGGAGTTGGCAGTGCAGACCCCCTTTCCCTGCCACAGGGGAATGAGGGGGGTGAGGGAGGTATCAGGGGAGCTCTGCCATCCCCATGTGGGCTTGGGGCCCATTTGCTCCCAGCCAGTTCATGTTGGGAAGCTTGAAGCTTCCCAGTACCCGTCTGAGCCACTTCCTCCTTGGACAGGGCTTGTGTTCGGGACGCTGCAGGGAAGCACTGAGTGAAACCAGCCCGGCTGGGGGGGTTCCAGCTGCCGGGGCCTCCAGCCAGGGTGTTGCCTGTGCTGGTGATGGGGAGCTGGGGTTGGGAAGGGTCCTTGGGAGCTGCTGGTCCTCGCTGAGGCCGTCAGAGCTGTCCCTGCACCCTCGCAGCACAACCTGGTGCCTCAGCCACCCCTGCCCAAGTACATCCAGCCCTCTGACGAGCTGATCCTGGAGGATGAGCTGCAGCGGATCAAGCTGGAAGGAGCCATTGATGTGCAGAAGCTGGTGACAGGTAAGGAACAGCGGTGGCTCTGTGGCAGCACCCACCCTGTGGCTGCTGGCCAGGGCTGACCACCTGCTCTGCTGTAGGGACCATCTTGGCCGTGTACGGCTCCGAGCAGGACGATGGCATATTCCTGGTGGAGGATCTTTGCTTCGCTGACTTGCCACCATCGCTGCCCTGGACCGGGCCCAGCTCTGACCGGTCAGTCTGCAGCAGCAGGAGTGGGGCTGGCACTGTGTCCCTGCTGTGTCCCTGAGCCCCTTGTGCCAAGAGGGCTGGTGGAGGGGACTGTGCCCCCTGCCCTGGCTCTCTGAAGCCCCTTGGTTTGGGAGCATGGCACTGCCTGAGCCTCTCCATCCATCCAGGTTCGTGCTGCTGGCCTCGGGGCTGGGGCTGGGCAGCGTGAGTGGGGAGGCCCTGCTGAGCACTCAGCTGCTGGTGGACGTGGTGACGGGGCAGCTGGGTGCAGAGGGCGAGCAGAGCTGTGCTGCTCACATCACCCGTGTCATTCTGGCTGGGAATCTGCTGAGCCAGAACACACAGAGCCGAGACACCATCAACAAGGTGCGGAAAGGAGGGGGCTGCAGCATTGTGGTGCTCCTGGAGTGCTGGGAGGGCATGGGGAGGGGCCAGAGGGGGCATGGGGTTGTCCCTCACTGTTTTCCTGCTCACCCAGGCCAAGTACTTGACCAAGAAGACGCAGGCTGCCAGTGTGGAGGCTGTGAAGATGCTAGATGAGATCCTGCTGCAGCTCTGTGTGAGTGCTTGGGGTTGGCTGGTGAATCAGGTTCCTTTGGGGGAGGGAGCCTGGTTGCTGAGGCGGGGAAGCAGCCCAGGGTGCAGGGTGGCAAAACCCCCTTCCCCAGCACCCAACTTCCCTTTGAGCACCCCTTATGGGGAGGCAGCTCACAGCCCAGCTCCAGATCCTTCTCCTGGGATCTGGCCTCCATGGTGAAGCCAAGCAAGGTGTCTTGGGGAAAAGGAGCAGCAGTGACACCAGGGCTTTGCTCTGAGCCCCCTTGGAGGGCACTTTGGCCACTCGGTTGATCCCTGCCCTACCGACAGACCTCTGTGCCTGTGGACGTGATGCCTGGCGAGTTTGACCCCACCAACTACACACTGCCACAGCAGCCCCTGCACCGCTGCATGCTGCCCCTGGCCAGTGCCTATGCCACTCTGCGCCTTGTCACCAACCCCTACCAGGCCAACCTGGATGGTGTCAGGTAAACAAACCTGGTGTGCTACCAGCTCTGGTGGGGCATGGGACCATGGGACATGTTCCGGCATGTCCACCATCTAAAGCTCCCCTTCTTTCCCCCATAATGTAGGTTTCTGGGGACGTCAGGACAAAACATCAGTGATATCTTCAAATACAGCAGCATGGATGACTACCTGGAGATCCTGGAGTGGACACTGCTGGCAGGACACATCAGCCCCACGGCCCCAGACACCCTGGGTATGGTGAGGGCTGGGGGGCTGTTGAATGGGTGGTCTTTACCAGGGGCTCCCCCCCTAATTCCCATCCTCCCCAGGCTGTTACCCGTTCTACAAATCTGACCCGTTTATCCTCACCGAGTGCCCTCACGTCTACTTCTGCGGCAATGCGCCCCACTTCCAGTCCAAGCTGCTCCAAGGTGGGTCTCACAGCACACCCAGATCCTTGTGGGGGCTGGGAACCCGTGCTGGGGGCTGCCAGGGGGCTCCTGTGCCTGACACCCACCTGTGCTTGCAGGGAAGGAGGGGCAGCGGGTGCTGCTGGTGACGGTGCCCGACTTCAGTGCCACGCAAACCGCCTGCCTGGTCAACCTGCGCGACCTCACCTGCCAGCCCATCACCTTCTCCGGCTTTGGAGCTGACAGTGAGGATGGGGACATGGAAGTTGGGCACTGACCACAGGGAGGACACAGACTCCACAAGCCCCCACCCCCTCAAGGTTTCCTGGCATCCACTGCCTTTGTCTGTCCTCTGGGAGGGTGACACAGCTGGGGAAACACCGGAGGGACAAGATGCTTGTACCAATATAACTTGATTTATTTGTGTAACAAAAACTGTATGGAGGGGAGAAAGGCTGTGCCCGCCTCCATGGGCCCTGCCCAGGAGAGCAGTACCACCCCTGCCACCCCACTGGGACACGGACAGTGGGCTGGCAAGGCCCGGCTCCGAGGGATGGGCTGGCATGTCCCTGACAGCACCCAGCTGTTGGTGACGATGCCCGCAGTCCTTGGAAGCAGCAAGGTGAGTGGCTGGAGCCCACCTGGAACAGCTGTCTGGGCTCAGGGAAGATGTTGGAAGCAGATGCCAAAGTGTCCAACCATGGCTTGAAGCTGAGTGAGGGGTCAAGTGTCCCTAGTCCCCAAAGTTCACGGTGTAGGTTTCGGCAGTGGTGAGGGGCTGCGCCGTCCCTGTGTGCAACTCCCAGCCCTCCGTCTCTGTCACCAGCTCAGTGACCACCTCTGTCTCGGTGTCCATCTCCCAGGTGCCAGCAGTGGGTGGCTCCTGGCTCCAGGGCGTGTAGGCCGTGCTGCTGAAGGGGAAGGGCAGGGCGGTGGTGGACGGTGGGGCCGTGGGGCTGCTGGTGGCCGTGGTGGCATTGAGGCGCCGCAGCCGCATCTGCTCCCGCAGCCGCATGCGGTGCCGGAGGCGCATCCGCAGGCGCAGGCGCTCGCGGGGCGTCATGGGCTGGCCGGGCACCACGCGGCGGATTGGCCGGTTCCCGTTCATGGCCATGATCTCCCGGATGCGCTTCCAGTTGGAGCGGGACAGGACGAAGTTGCACTGGGTGGCCCCAATATCGTAGAGGACGTGGCAGGTCTTGACACTGGGGTTGTAGCCCTCGGCCCGTGCCGACACGCGGTACTCGCCCGGGTTCAGGATGCGCCAGTAGTCCCCGCCGCTGGCTGCAGGTACGGGGAGCAGCGGGGTGGGATGGAGGCGGCACGGGGCTGCTGGCACCCTGCCAGCACCTCATGGTACCTACCTGTCCTGACGTTGTGGTTGATGCCCCCCACCACAATGGTGGCGTTGGCAATGGGCTCGCCCTGCTGGTCCGTCACCACGCCCTTGATTCCCCGATGGATCTGGGTGAGGAAAGGGATGAGTGGAACTGTGTGGGACAGGTGGGGCAGCTGTGGCCATGTCCCAGTACACACCTGCTCCATGAAGGTGAGCAGGGACTCCTTGTTGTTCTCCCACTCCTGCTGCAGCTCACTCTCATGGGGGAACTTGTCACAGCCCAGGTAAATGGAGAGCTCCAGGCAGTTGGTGTGCAGGTAGCTGAAGTCATTCATACCTGCAAGAGCATAGATACGCCCACCCAGCTGCTTGCTCACCTGCCAGTGGCTGGGTTACGGGGCAGCCACGCCACTGGCCCCAACTTACTGCCAGCCCGGGGGTGCCACTTGGCGCCCTGCACGATGCCCATGGCATCAGTCATGTCCTGGGTGTGGCAGCCCCCGCGGAAGGTCTCGGTCATGGTGAGGTGTGCCGAGGCATAGGAGATGGCGAGCCAGCGGAACACGGCGTGGTCAGGTGTCTCCTGCAGCTCAGACTGCTCATCCTCATAGTCCAGTGGACGAGGGGCAGCTGCTGGCGTTGGGGGGCTGGGTCGGACCGTGTCGAAGGGGAAGGACACCAGCTTCTCCCCACCCTGCAGGTTGGCTCCCAGTACGAAGGGGTTCTTGTCCATCCACACCATGACAGCCCGTGTCTCCACTGCCACCTGTGAGGCGGGCACAGGGCATGAGGTGTCCCCCCCTGCCACACTCTCCCCACCCCTGTCCCGCCCCTGTGCCCCGTGCCACACTCACCGCCGCATCCTCGGACAGGTAGTGCTCCGGGATGGGGATGTGGTGGTTGGGGAACTGGTGGGGCACCAGCCGCCTCTCCTCAGCTGCCCACAATGCTGAGGCCAGGTCAGGGAAGTTCTCAAAGAGGTCAAAGCCTTCCTCTGTCCAATGGCCCAGTGCCCAGTTGCCCAGTTCGGAGCCCTGCGGGCAGCCCAGGACACTGGTGAGTCCTGGGGGGCTGTACCCCACCACCCGTGTCCCATCCCACCACTCCAAGTCCTGTCCCCTGCCCCACCATCCCATCCCATCCCATCCCATCCCATCCCATCCCATCCCATCCCATCCCATCCCATCCCATCCCATCGCTCCCGGTCCCATCCCCTTCTCTGACATCTCAGGTGCCCAGCTTGGAGCCCTGCGGCCAGCCCAGGGCAGTGGTGAGCTGCGAGGAGGGGGCTGCATCCCGCGACTTTGCCGTCCCATCCCAGTGCCCCACAGCCCATCCCAGCACCCCACATCCTACCCCACTGCTCCACTGTCCTCCCTCAGTGCCTCACGGTGCATCCCACCCTGCTGCCCCCTCACCGCCTCATGGGCCAACTCGTAGCCGTCGGGGTTGAGGGACGGGACTAGGTGGATGCGGGTGTCGGTGACCAGGCCCCGCACGCGGGGATTCCCATCCTGGTACTCCTTGCACAGGAACTGCATCAGCAGCAGCAGCAGCTCCCGGCCCAGCGCCTCATTCCCGTGCAGCCCCGCCGTGTACCGGAACTCGGGCTCACCTGAGGTGGGGGGTGAGCAGGGTCAGCAAACTCTGGGGACCACAGCTGGGGGCCCCCAATCCCTCACACCCCCCTCACCCGTCTCGTGCTCGCCCGGGTTGTCGGAAACCTCCATGGCGTAGATCTTCAGCCCCCGTGAGCTCTTGCCAATGTTGTAGATGCGGGTGATGGTGGGACACTCCTCATTCACCACCTTCATCAGCTGCAGGGTGGGGAGAGATGGGGGCAGTGCTTGGAGGGGAAGAGCCCACACCCTGCAGAGAACCCCACCCCCAAGGAGGATCCCACACTACGGAGATGCCCACCACCATGGAAGTGCCCACAACCACAGAGAATGCCATGCCCCAAAGGTGTGCCCACTTCTCATGGAGGATCCCACCCGACAGAGAATCCCACCACCATGGAAGATCCCATCCCCAATAAAGCTGCTCATCCCCAAGGAGGTTCCCACCCACGTGGAGGATCCAACCCACTCCTCCCCAAGGATCTCACCACCATGAAGGATCCCACAACCCAGGGTGTTCCAACCCCATAGAGGATGCCACCCCATGGATTTGTTCACAGAGTATTCCATCCCCTGCAGAGGACCCCACCCCATGCCCACCTGCCTCATGTCCTTGTAGGAGTGGTGTCGGAAGTCCAGGTTGTCCGTGGAGGTCACCTCATTCTGCTGGGTGTAGTAGCTGCTGACAGCTGTGGAGGGGACAGGGACACAGCAGTGGGGGGTGGCTGCAGAGATCCCCCCCTCCCCCCCGTGGCCCCCAGGCTGCGTTGGGGTGACTGTTACCAGACAGGGGACACCCCAGGACCTCGAGGCGCAGGCAGAGGCTCCCATTCCAGCGCTGGGGGTAGATGCGGATGTATCGGGCCACCACTGGCTCAGGGAACTCACTCAACACCGGTGTGTCCTTGTCCACGTTGCCATAAAACATCTGCCGAGGAGGGAGAGATGTACCCAAGAGGGTCCGTGTTGCTCCCACGTCACCCGTCCAGAACAGGTCCCCACCATCTCCTCGTAGCCATTGCTGTACATAACCCAGTGCTGGCTGTCATTGCTGAAGCCCACGTAGAAACTGGTGACAAAGTCATCGCTGCGGGAGGACAGGGACAGGTTGGGACAGGGGTTCCCACACTGCTCCCCCCCCATGTCCCCGGCTCCACCCCCGTGTCCCCATACTGGATCTGGGAGTCGCGCCCCTGGGTGATGACACCGGTGAACATGGTGATGCGGCGGGTGTCCACCTCGAGCCAGTGCGCCCGGCTGTCATCCTCGGCACACCACGCTCCATCAAAGAAATCGTCCTCGTTGGTGCCCGCCTGGGGAGCAGTGAGCGGGATGTGGGTGGGGGTGTCACCGTGACCCGGGGGGTGGGCGCAGGGGTGACCCTCACCTGCATGTTGAGGCGGCCGCGCTGGGCACCCAGCCCATGACGCAGCATGGAGGAGGCCAGGATCTGGTCATCCTCGATGCGGTGGGACTCCAGCCCAATTGGGGGACACCCTGGGGACAGCAGGGGGTAGGGGGTGATGGGCTTCCCCCCCAGCCGGGTGTCCCTGTCACCCCAGGAACGGGGACACTCACTTTTCTTCTCTGCCGGAGGGGTCCATTCCTCCTCATCTGGATCCCACTTCTTTCCTCCTGGTTTTTTGGGTTTTCCTGGGAAAGGAAAAGGCTTAGTGAGGGGGCAGGGATGGGGACAGGTGTGAGGGGACAGGGATGGGGGCTGGCACCCACCTTTGCGCTCCTGGCCCTTCTCCTCCACCCAGCGCTCTTCCTCCTCCTCTTCCTCTTTCTTGGGCTTCACTGTTGGCGAGGTGATACCCACCCCAGGGACGTGACACCAGTCCCAGGAACGTGCCACCCACCCCAAGAATGTGCCACTGATGCCGGGAGTGACACCCACCCTGGGAACGTGCCACCTCCCTGGGGATGTGGCACCCACCGTGCAGACATGTCACTCACCCCAGGGATGTGCCACCATCCCTGAAGACATGACACCCACCCTGGTGATGTGACATCCACCCCAGGGAGGTGACACTCACCACGTGGATATGTCACCTACCCCAGGACGTGACCCACCCTGGTGATGTGCCACCCACTGTGGGGATTTCACACCCACCATGGGAATGGAACACCCAGCCCAGGGACATGCCACCCTCCCTGTGGCTCTGCCACCGACCCTGGGGCACACAGGCCTACCATGGGCACATGTCTCCCCCCGTCGAGCCCTGCCCACCCCGCCCAGCCCCCTCCACCCCCTCTCACAGGGTCTGATTTTCTCCTCGTCCGTCTCCGTCCTGTCCCCTTTGTCCGGGTGTTCATGGGGCTTTGGCGGGGGAGGCAGCCCGTAGGTCCCTGGGGGGCACAGGGTGGGGGGCTGGGACAACCTTCTGGAGGTGGGAGGGGCAGGGATGATGGGGGTCCTGGGGTGCCTTGTCCCTCCCGGTTCATCACTCACAGTCATCGTAGTCGGGTGGCTCGAAGCCCTCACCGTAGTCCCCTTCCGTCACTGGGCCAGGCACGGGGGGCTGCGGGAGGGGCTGGGGGGAGGGCTGCGGGGGGGGCTCCTCAGGCTCTGCTTGGGGGAGGGGGAGGCAATGAGGGTCCCCATCTCCCTGCAGGGTGCCCTACGTCCCCTATGGGGTCAGCTTGCCCCTCCAGAACCCACATTTCCCTTTGGGATTCCCATGTACCGTGAGGTCCCCACGTCCCCCACCGGACCCCTCTATATCCCACTGGGATGCCCATGCCCCCCAAGAGACCCCCACACCCCTATATGGTCCCCACACCCCTACAAGGTCCCTGCACCCCTTATGCTGTCCCCATGCCCACCCCAGCTCCAGGCTGCCCCAAAATGCTGCTTCCCTGGGTTCCCAAGGCTGGGGACTGTCCCCCAGCCTCACCCTGAGCAGTGCCAGCCCCTCATGTCCCCATCCTCCCACATACGTGTCTCCTCAGGCTGGGGCCAGACCCGCTCAGGTCTCCTCCTGCTGGGGGGCTTGCGGGGCTTCTGCTGCCGCCGGATGTACTCGACTGGGGACACAGAGGGTGGCACTGGCTTTGTGGCGAGAGGCAGGGGGGACACCCCCTCCATCCCTCCCTGCAGGCCAGGGGGTCCCGGTGGCCCCCCCACCTACACCCCAGCACCGTACAGTCCTCGTAGTCCTCCCGCTCCAGCTGCTCGTTGTAGTCCAGGGTCGGGGGCTCCAGCTCCTCGGGGACCTCTGTAGAGAAGGGACACATGGAGAGGCACAGGGTGGCACTGGGGTGCAGGAAGGGGACAACAGGGAGCAGGGAGGTGGCACTTGAGAATAGGAGGGAGGCCCTGAGGTAAGGGTGGCAGCCCTGGGGCACAGAGGAGGTGACACTTGGGAGCAGGGAAGTGGTCCAGAGTGCAGTGGGGTGCAGGGAAGTGACACCTGGGAGGAGGGAGGTGGCCCTGGCGTGCAAAGTGATGGCACTGGGATGCAGGGAGATGGTGCTGGGACACAGGAAGGTGACACAGGGGTGCAGGAAGGTGGCGTTGAGGAACAAGGAGGTGGCCTGTGTTGCAGGAGCATGGCCCTGGGGAGCTCGGACATGGCATTGGGGTGCAGGGAGGTGACATTTGGGGACAGGGAGGTGGCCTCAAGACACAAGGAGATAGCCCCAGGGTACACAGGGGTGACCATGGCCTGCAGAGGAGTGTCCCCAAGACACAGGGTGGTGGCCCTGGGAGCTGGGCACTCACCTGGCTGGGGCTCAGGGTTCCAGTCCTCCCGGCCCAGCCCCCAGCGCTCATTCGGCTCTTCCAGCTCTCCTGGGGACAGGGACAGAGCAAGGGGCTGGCGTGGCCTCCCCAGGCCCCTGTCCTGGCCCTCCCTAGCCCCACAGTGGGAAGAAAAGCCCATGGGAAGGAAAGCTGGCAGGGCAGAGAGGGGAAACCCCAGGGCACAAAGTGTAGGATGCCACCAGGGCAGCTGAGCAGGATGCGGGGTGATGCTCTGCTGTGCTGAAACCTCCCACCCCAACCCCACTAGCAGCAAGATGGGTGTCACCAAAACTCACTTCGGACACCTCCATCCTCCTCCTCCTTGTAGTGCGAAGGCTCCAGGAACTCAGGTGTCTCTTCATCCTCCTTGCCCTGTGAGGGCTGCAGGGTAGTGGGGGATTCAGTGGAGGGGCTTGGAGGCACTGGTGGCTTCTTGCCAGAGGGTTTGGTGGCCTTGGGTGGCTTCTCCTTGGGCTTTTTGGAGCCTTTCGGGGGTTTTTCAGAGCCTTTCGGTGGCTTCTCCTTGGATTTCTTGGCGGGTTTGTTCTTGCCCCGGTCCTTGTCCTTGACCTTGTCCTTATCCTTCTTGGCGCCCCGCGGTCTCTCCTTGAGCTTCTTGGGGGGTTTTTCCTTCTTCCCCTTCCTGGGTTTCTCAGGCTCCGTCAGCGACCCTGGGAAGCCTGAGGGGACAGGAGCGGGGAGGCCGCCACCCCGAGGCAGGGTGAGTGTGGGGGGCCGGGCTCCCCCCGTCACGCCACCCCCGTTCCCCTTGGGATCCTGGTGCCGATCGCTCACCCGTGCCGGTGCCGGTGCCGGTGCCGGTTCCGGTGCCGGTGCCGGTGCCGAGGTCGGTGCCGAAGCCCAGCTCAATACCGTCCCCGTCCCGGTCCCCGCCGTCCCCGGGTCCAAGGAAGCCCCGCAGGAACTCCTCGATCTCGGCGTCGGTGAGCGCGGGGGGGCCCGGGGCTGCCCCCGGTGCCGGTACCGGCAGCAGCGGCAGCAGCGCGGCCGTCAGCAGGAGGCAGGAGCGGGGCGGCCCCGCCGGGACCATCGCGCTCCGCACCGGCCCCGCTCCCCGAGAGCCCCGAGAGCCCCGGACGGGCGGGCTGGGGGCGGTGCTGCGGCCGGGGGCGGGATCCGCTCGGCACCGGGATGGCACTGGCGCTTAACGGGACCGGAATGGCGCTTAACGGGACGGGCACCGACGCTGTCACTGTCACCGGCCCGGTATTGGCACCGCACCGGGGCCGGGACTGCCGGGAACCCGCACTGACCCGCGCGGGACTGGCGCTGCCTGGCACCGGGACTGGCACCGGGACTGGCACCGGCACTGCCGGGGACCTGCGCTGCGCTGGCACCGGGACTGCCTGGGACTGGTACTGAGCCCACCCTGGCGCTGTGCGGGGCCGGGATTGCAGGGGCTGGCACTGCATCAGCGCTCGCACGGTGTGGGGACCAGCACGACACTGGCACGGGCCCTGTGCCACCACGCCAGCCCCAGGGCTGGCACCGGTACGGGCAGGGCTGGCACCGGCCCGGGCGCTGGCGGCACCGGCACACGCCTGTCCCCCCGAACCCCGGCACCCCTGTACCCCCTTGTACCCCCCGGCACCCCTTGTACCCCCAGCATCCCCTGTACCCCAGCGGGTGCTGCACACGCAGCCACAGGGTCCCACACACCAGCGCTGCGCCTGCACGGGGACCGGGCACACACCCAGTGCCTCCGCCACACTGCAGGCACAGTGTCCCCATGGCCCGGAGCAGCCCAGGGACACGCTGCACGTCTTGGGACACCGAATGTGGGACATGCCCAGCACATGGAACATGCCCAGCACATGCACACAGAACGCCCACACGGAACACACACTGCACATGAGATCCCACACGCGTGTGGCAGTGCCTTGGGCTCCCTGCACACGCGGGAAGCACCCGCAGGGGATGCAGTGCGCACGTTCTGCACTGCACACGCGTTACACGTGTGTGATTTCCCCCGAGCCCCCCTGCTCGCGGGGTTGAGGTTCAGGCTGGGGTGTGCACGCCCAGGGTGCCCGCTGGGGTGCTGGGGGGTGCAGGGGGTGATGCTGGGGGGTGCACTGGGTGCCCCCCACCCACCCGGGCCCCGCAGGCTCCCTGGGCCGCGGTGGCGGCAGGGCCACGTGGCAGCTCAGGCCGCCCGCCATCGTCACATGCGTGATCCCCCCAGTCACACGCGTGGCCCCCCCAGCCATGACTCACTGTCCAGCAATGCTGGGGCCTGCCAGGAGCTGGGGGGGGCCCCACCTGCACCTCCCAGTGCCTCCCGGTGCAGCCCAGTGAGCCTCGGCTGCAGCCCCTACTCCACTTCATGCAGCCCCAGGAATGCCCCCCGTCCCAGTTCCACTCCCACTCCCACTCCAGCCTCCCCAGCCTGTTATGGCTCCCCCAGTACAGCCCCGAGTACCATACCCCTCCCTCCCCCCACTACAGTCTTCCCCCAGTACAGCCCTCCCATTCCCAGTACAAATCCCCCCACCAGTAACAGCTCCCAGTATACTTCCTCCAGTCCCACCCCCGTACAGCCCACCCACCACAGCTCCCAGTACAGTCTTCACACCCAGTATAATCCCTGCTTCCCAGCACAGGTTCCACCCCTCTGGATCCCCAGAGCTGCCCCATCCCCTGGCAGGGGGGCAGAGGCCTCGGACCCCCAGGGGGAATGGCTCGTAGGTGGCACTGGTGGG
The DNA here is from genome assembly GCF_000738735.6 of Corvus cornix cornix. Classification (NCBI taxonomy): domain Eukaryota; kingdom Metazoa; phylum Chordata; class Aves; order Passeriformes; family Corvidae; genus Corvus; species Corvus cornix. Next base: position 4,700,417 of record NC_046351.1, on the reverse strand, counting down.
GTGGGGGTCCTGGGAGGGGTGGGTGGTCCCGGAAAAGGGAGGTCCCAGTAGGGTGGGGTAGGGTGTCATCAGGGTGGAGGGGTCCCATGAGGGTCCCAGCGGGATGGGGATCCCAGAGCGGGTCCAGGAGGATGGGGTGGCGGATCCCCTGAGAGTGTGGTGGTCCAGCAGCACTGAGGAGGGCTTCAGGAGCAGGGGATTCCTCAGGAGGGTCCGCAGAATGGTGGCGGGGTCCAGCAGTGCAAAGAGCGATCCCAGTGGCGGGGGGGGGAGGGTCCCATGAAAATGTGGAGGCAGGAACGGTGTCCCATGAAGAAGGGGACCCCAGGAGGGTGGGGGTCCAGGGCTCAGTGCCCCAGGGCTCAGTGCCCCCCGCAATGCGAGGGGCCACACCCGAGGCCACATTTCCCCCCCCGGGGAGGCCCAGCCCTGGCGCCCCCCCCTCCCCTCCCCTCCCTCACTCCCCACCCTCGTCCCACCCTTTCCTGCGCCTGAGTCACTCCCGCCGCCTTCCGGGTGTTGGGGCGTCCGTCGGTCCTGCTCGGTCGTAGCCTCGGACGGAGCCGGGCGCTGTCGGGGCGTCTCTCGGGGGTCCGTCCGTCCATCGGGGGTCCGTCCGTCTATCCCTCGGGGGGGGGGGGCGCTGTCGGGTTGTCCGTCTGTCCGTCATGGGATGCACTCCTCGCGGGTCTCTGTCCCGGGGGCATCCCACCCCCGTAGGGTCCGTCTGTCCTTCCAGGTGTCTGGCTGTACCTCAGGACACCTCTGGCTGTTGGGGGTGTCTGTCCGTTTTCCTGGGTGTCCATTTATTCGGTTGTTTGTCTGTCCATGGGTGTCTCCCCCTACCCATAGGGGCCTCCATGGGTATGTAGGGGTGTCTGTCCATCCTCTGGATGTCTGTGTGTCCATTGGGGTGTCCATCTACCTCATGTGGTGTCCATGTGTGCATTGAGATGTCCCTCTGTCCATCTGGGTATCCAGTTGCCCTTCTGGATGTCTGTTGGCATGTCTTGTCTGTCGGGGTGTCCACTTGTCCTTCTGGGTGTCTGTTGGGGCATCCGTCTGTCCTTCTGGGTATTAATCTGTCTCTTGGGGTGTCCTTGACCTCCTTCCTCGCTCTCCATCCTTTGCAACCATCTCATGGTGTCCCTCCGTCCACAGGTCCATCTGTCCGTTTGTGCATCCGTTCATCCACCCACAGGTCCACCCATCCATCTGTCCCCACCGCCCCAAGGCCATGTACACCGCACTCCCCAAAAGGTACCTCCTCCCCATTCTCCCCAACCTCCCTGATTGCCCCCATCTGACCCTGCCCACTGCCCCACAGTGGTTCCCCTTTTGGCCCCGGTGCCACCCGTCCGGGGCTGCACGTCTGGAGGGTGGAGCAGCTGCGGCCAGTGGAGGTCCCCGAGGCCACGCTGGGCGTTTTCTTCTCGGGGGACGCGTACCTGGTGTTGCACAACGGGCCGGAGGAGCAGTCCCACCTCCACCTGTGGATGGGTGAGCGGGGGGCGGGGGGATGGAGGGGTTGGGTGACGGCCCGGGGGCAGGCGGGGTCGGGTGCTCACCTGGCTCCCGCAGGCCGGGACTCCTCGCAGGATGAGCGGGGTGCCTGCGCCCTCCTCTCCACCCAGCTGAGCTCGCTGCTGGGCGAGCGCCCCGTCACCCACCGCGAGGTACAAGGCAACGAGTCCGACCTCTTCATGGACTACTTCCCGCGTGGCCTTACCTACCAGGTATGGGGGTCCCCAGGGGTGCTCGGGGTGCTCCCAGTACTCAGCATTCCGACCAGGCTCCCAGCACCCGAGATGGGTGCCCGGTGTCACTGCTGGGCTCTCCACACCCTCAGTACTCTGCTTCATCCTCGCTGAGCTTTATGAACCCCCCTGGGGTGCTGGGCACCCTCAGAAGGTGCTCAGCATCCCTGCTGGGTGTTCAGGTCCAGTTCTTGTCAACACCCCTGTTGGATGTTGGGCACCCCCACCAAACACTCGGCACTCCCACTGGGTGCTGGGCACCCCACCGAGGGCTCAGCACCCCGGCTGCTCGGTATCCGTGCTGGGTGGCTGTCACCCCATTTGGTGCTGAGCCCCTCCCCTGTACCGGCAGGAGGGTGGTGTGGCCTCGGCATTTAACCGTGCCTGCCCCGGCCCCGGCCCCGGCCCCGAACCCGAACCCAAACTGTACCAGGTGAAGGGCAAGAGGAAGATCCGAGCGAGCCAGCGGGACCCATCCTGGGCCAGCTTCAACACTGGTGACTGCTTCCTCCTCGACCTGGGACAGGTGGGTGGAGGGCACCTGTCCCCACTGTCCACTCCCTGTCCCCGCTGTTGCCATCCCTGGCCCCAGACCCTTCTCACCAGGTGTGAGGCAAAGTGCAACGTCCTGTGTGCTCCTCTGTCCTCTGGGGTGTCCCTCAGCTCAGTGGCATGTCCCTCTTTGTTGGGGCACCTGTCCCTCCATAGGACAGGCTGCTTGTCCTCCTCTTGGGGTGTCTGTCTGTCCTTCCAGTGCCACTGGGGCATTTCCCTATCCGCAGGGATGCTGGATGCTTGGGGTGTCCATCCCTCTTCCCATCATGGCATCTTCCTGGACCAGCTTCAACCCCAGTGGCTGCTCCATCCCCAGCCTGGGCGAGGTGGGTTGAGGGCCATCATGGGGCAGTTCCATCACCACTGTCCCACTCCCTGCCCCCAGACCCTCTTCATCTGGCATGGGGCCCGGAGCAATGTCCTGGAGCGCAGCAGGGCTCAGGAGCTGGCCGCTGCCATCCGGGACAGTGAGCGGGGTGGCAAAGCACGCCTGGAGATCGTGGCTGACGGCGAGGAGCCACCTGAGATGGTCCAGGTATACCCCCACTGGGCAGAGAGGGGGACCTGGATGTCGCTGGGCTGGCTCTGTGACCTCCCCCATCTCATCCCCCGGCAGGTGCTGGGCCCCAAGCCCCCCTTGCAGGAGGGCAGCCCTGAGGAGGATGTGGTGGCTGACCAGAGAAACACAGAGGCAGCCGTCCTCTACAAGGCAAGGACACGGCAGGACACCATGATGGCACTGGGGCTGGGCATGCCTAAGTGTCACCATGGTGGGCACAGGGGTGGAGATGGTGAGGGACCTCATGGTGATTCCAGGGTTGGCATGGCCAGGGAACAGTGCTGGGCAACATGGGGGGACACTATGGTGACCCCAGGGAACACCTGGGGCTAGGCACAGCCAGGGGACTCCATGGTGGCCCCAGGAGGTCCACGAGGCTGGGCGCAGCCAGGGGACACTATGATGGCCCCCAGGAACACATAAGGTTGGACATGACTCAGGGACACTCTGGTGACCCTTAGGAAAGCCACACAGAGCTGAGCCTGGGCAGGGGACACCGCAATGGCCCCAGGGGACACCGCGGGGGCCCTGGAGGAGATGGGGATGGAGAAGGCCCGAGTGGGTGGGTAGGAGGGAGAGGACACCGGGATGGAAAGGCCCCTGGTGACCCCACAGTGATGTCCCCTCCATGGGCAGGTGTCGGACGCGACAGGGCGCATGGACCTGACCCAGGTGGCCACCAGCAGCCCCTTCAGCCAGAGCCTGCTCTGCCCTGACGACTGCTTCGTGCTGGACAACGGTGCTGGCG